>NW_008630834.1:1348-2377 GCF_000691845.1 Merops nubicus | reverse complement strand
AGGCAGCGCCTGGTCCTGCCCTCATTAAATTCCCCCTAACGAGCTCAGCACTGAGCCCTGGGGCCCAGCCGCGCTCCGAGCTGGTCATTACCGCTGACGAGGAGCTGTCAGCGGGAGCTGCGGAGTGTACCCCCACACCTGGCACAGCCGGTGGGGCACACTGGGGGGGCCACCACAGAGCTGGGGACGCCTGGAAGGGAGCTCTGGACAGAAGGGTAGGGCTGTAGGACAGGATTTCTGCCCAGCCCTCCATTTCCCTGTCCAAGCTCCTCTCTGAGGAGCTGCCTAGAGTGGGAGAGACGGAAGAGGATGACAACCCCCGCCTGAATCCCCCAGCAGAGCTGCTGCTTCCCGGGAGCACCCTGGCACAGATAAGGAGTCCCGGTGATCCCCAGGGCACGTTTAATCTGGGACAGGACAGTTATTGGATAAATACCATGAATATGTAAATTGCATTTATGCTGATTTATGGCTGGGGGGGCAGGTGGGGAGCAGTGACGGTTCAGTTTAGTGCAATGCATTTGTTTCCCTGCCTCGAGATGGAGAACAATCTCTGAGCACCGCATCTGCCAGGCTGGAGGAGGTGGCTCGGGCAGGCTGGAGCACGCTGGGGCCAGGCTGCTGCTGAGGGGCTCGTCCGTGGGGACAGGAGGTGGGGCAGGCAGTGGGGTGCAGCACCCAGACACCCCACATCCCACCGCCCTGCCCGGGGCCCGCTGTCCTCACGTGCCCCCCAGAAGGGGGGTGTGCAGGAGGCGGGTGACCCCATCCCCTCCACGCCGGCGCTGCTCTCCTGGGATGATGTATGGACCCCGCACAAGACCAGTGGTATTTCAATTAATTTCTGGGCCTTGCAAAGACTCCTGACCTTTCAGGAGACGCAGAGAGAAATTGAGGTGATTAATCTGGCAGGTCAGGGTGGCTCCTCCAGGCCGACATGCCCGGCGTGTTGCGTGGGGTGGGGTGGTGGCAGACCTCTCTGCATGGCCCTGCTGCGGAGGGTTCAGGTGCTGAGTGTCACCACACTAA
>NW_008630834.1:356-1244 GCF_000691845.1 Merops nubicus | reverse complement strand
CAGGCAGGCGGGTCACAACCACCCTGTGGGCATCAGGAAAGGGAGAACCCTGAGCTGCTGTGCAGCTGTACCCTCGGTGGATGATCCCTGGGGTGCCCCTGGAGCCGATTCCCCCCCGAGACCGTGCTCCTGTGCCCACCCTGGGAGCACATCCAGCAGTGGCCAGCGTGCCACCAGGCCAGCCCCCCGCAGGAGGGCCCTGGCACTCAGCCCATCACCCAGCAGCCACACATCGCTTTCCCCACCTCCACTTGCCCCTCACGTCTCACTCCAGCTTTCCAGCTGCCCCTCAGGAAGAAGGAGGGTGGCAGGGGTCCAGGGGGGCACCCACTGCCAGGAGCACCTGGACAGCCGGGGTGCTCAGGGGGGACCTGGGAGGGTAGAAGGGATTCACCTCTTAATTCTCTACTAACTGCTGATCAATCCAATTAGATCCCGCCTGTAATGAAGGCCATCTGCTTGACAGGGCGGGGCCCCAGCACTCCCTCCCCACCCCAAAGCATGTGCTGCCCTGTGCACAGTCCATCAGCGCCGGTAGGGAAGGAGTCTGGGGGTGGGAGGCTGGTGAAAGGGGTTTTACCCAATTTTCCAGATGACTCTAATTAAGTTGTTCTCTTCAGCTGTTAAATTAGCCGGAGCCCTCCCCCCTTCCCTGGGTGGTTCACCCCCTTCCCCTCCCTGCTTCTCAGATGCAGCAAATCAGCTCCCAGCACCCCTCTCTCCCCCCGCAGGGCTCTGCAAATAAATAAATACAGTCCCAGTAAAATTAACCGTATGAGGAGCCGCAAATGAGGTGGAAAATTTTAATGGTTCGGCATTTAAAAGCTGTCTGACAGGAGGTAGGGATGTGAGTGAGCAGGGAGGAATCAGTCCTGGGAGCAGTGTAGT
>NW_008630834.1:0-203 GCF_000691845.1 Merops nubicus | reverse complement strand
AGACCCTTGAGCCCTGGTCCCTTCGTGGTGCCAGCACGACCTGGCAGAGTTCAGCCTGAGCTAAGTGGTCAGGACTAGCAGATGACTGGGGCTGGGGGCCACCCCCACCCCCCATCAGCTGTCAGGGAGCCCCCGGGTGAGCGGATCCAGGGGCGGGCATTGCCCCCTACCCTGCTCCATGCCCAGGAGCTGCTCCCGGGTAC
>NW_008630833.1:0-204 GCF_000691845.1 Merops nubicus | reverse complement strand
GTGGAGGAAAAGGGGGAGGGACTAAGCCCGACCGGAAGGTCAGGAGTCCGGGAAGGAAAGGGCCACGGTCTCTGAGGGTGCACGTGTGGATACGTGTGCTCAGATTACCAGTTTGTAGTCCAACAAAATGGCAGAAGCAGGAAGCTTCAGGGGATGATGGGAAATGTAGTCCGTGAAGACAAAATGGCGGCACCGTAAGTTCCG
>NW_008630832.1:106687-128272 GCF_000691845.1 Merops nubicus | reverse complement strand
TTGGAAACAAAACAGGGTGTTGAAACCACGCAGGAGCGCCTCAGCATGCGCGGGGTCTTTGCCGTGTTTTTATTTTCTCGCCAAAGTCTGCAATAAATATTTTCTTTTACTGCTACATTGTTAAGAGAAGACATTTACTAAAATGTTCTTTGAACTTTTCTTGAGGGAAGACGTTCCCTGACATTGTGTTACACTTCTGTGAGGTGCAGCGTCTGTTTCGTTGAGCATGGGATGGAGTAAAATGGATTTAGATGAAATGCCATAGTACACAGTTTGGAGATGGACTAGGATCAACTTAGCATTGGATCAACAAACACTAAAATAAGTGAGACAACAGATCTTGCAGTGGGCTCAATACTACTGAGTGTTTTTATGAAAGGTGGATTCCAGTTTTCCTTGTTTTAATACACGATCACATTTTGTCATATTTTGTAGAGGTGGGTTCAGTTTTGACAATTTAGGGCTTGCTTGAGTAAATGCCAACTAACGTTTAGAGATTATTCTTTATATTAAATTCTGCTGTAGTTTGTCGTTTGGTTGTCATACTGGAAGTAAATATTATGATATAAACACTTAATTTGGTTTGGTAAGTGTCAGTAAAATAAATAGAAACAGATCTTTGCCAGTCAGATTTTTTTAATCTTAGAATTCTACACATTAAATAAAATCAATATTTAGAGGAAGGTTATTAAGTGAATAGTGTTTAGCTTCCAGGATACTACACCACACGTGATAACTGAGAGTTTCATTGCGTGCACACGTCGCCAGAATGGGTGAGGTGTTTTTGGAAAAAGCAGGATGCTAACAGCCTTTTGTTGACTTACGTTTGATTTGCCATTCTCCTCGCTGCTTCTCCAAGCTATGCATTGAAGGAGCAGCCCTGACCACTTAGGTGTCTGTGCTGAAAATGCTCAGTTATAGCAGAGCCTCATGGCCCTTTTGCACCAACTGTTTCTGTTTTCTTTTTTCACCTGCCTGGAGCTAATCACATATCATACAGGCTGGTAGGGGCCTCTGGAGATTATACATACAGGAACACATACAGGGGGGTTTTGAAAGTCTCCAGAGAAGGAGACTCCACAGCCTTTCTGGGTAGATTGTTCCAGGGCTCTGCCACCCTCAAAGTAAACAGGTTCCCACACTTCCTAAGCTAAAGCTACGAAAAGATGGGGTTGCAGGAGGTATGATATGCACTCTCCTCAGAGCAGGGTTTCACAGTTGTTCTCCCATGACCACTTTGTGACCTGAGAGTGTGTTACAGGACTACTGATGAAACAAAAAAATATGAGGGAAACAAGAGTCAAGTGTGTTGGCTGTATGCATCTCAGGGTAACACTCTGACACAGTTCAAGTTGACTTGCGGTGTTGTCCTCCAACTCTGTTAAGCACAGATTGCTGGTCCACCAGAAGGATGTGGGAACATGTTGGTTTCCTGAAGTGAACCAATAGCTACTTCTGCAAGGCGGAGGTTACAGAACATCCTTGTGCTTCTCGTCTAGGCAGTTGGAGCAGATTGGAGCTCGCTGGCTGTGAATGAACCTCCCACGTTTTCTGTGCGTGAGCGGTGCTGTCAGACAGACGTAGCTATGCGTGGTCAAGGTGAAAATGAGGTTTTGAGCTGTGAAGATGTGAGGAGAGGAGACCTTCGTTCTGTGTGCCCTACCACGGACAGCAGAAGATAGAGCTGAATGAAACGCTGTGATTTATGCTGTGGGTTTTTTTTAAAGTCATAATCTGTGGCTTTTGTTATTTTTTTGGATTAACTGCAATGCAGTGCAGAGAAACAGTCAAAAGCTGTAGCAAGAGGAATTTAATACCTCTGTTTTCTCTTGGGGCCAGATCCTCGGCTGGAGAACCATGAAAGTAGCCCTGTTAGTATTGGTGAAGCTGTGCCACCTTACGCCAGTTGACTTTCTGATCCGTGATGTTAGGGGAGCACAATAGAGAGATTAACTTGTTAAGCATCTTTAATGATGATTAGAAATTACAATACGATTAAATTTTTATTAAGCAATTGTCTGGGGTTCTAATAACAGTGGATAATTTAGGCAGGACATTAACTTGCAGCTACCACAATACAAATAGATGTGGTTTTAGACATATTCTGGATAGTGGAATGGGGATTAGCAGAGGCAGAGAAGTTGGCAGTCTGTAATTCTGGAACTGAAAGCCTTTCACTGTGGAATCTCCTGGTTCAAGACTACACACTGCTCTGTAGCATCATCTCTCTTGTGTTAGGTGCACATTTATCTGTTTTCACCACTGATTTTTTTTTTTTTTTTAATGGAGAGTTTGTGTTAGGAGTGGGAGCAATTTGCAGCCTGTCCTGGCTAGGATTTTGCAGGGTTAGGGACCAAGTTGTGGTGGGGGTAAGGCCACTTCTGTGGGCTTCCTGAGCTGTATTAGGTCTAAACTGGTAGGTTTTTTTGCTGGTGTTTGTCCATAGCTGCAACTAGACGTCACACTGAGAGAAGTGGGGGGCTCCGTGAGGTAGTCTTTCTTCCTCTTCCCACATGCTTAGCCCTGGGAATGGGATCTGGTTAGAAGTACTTTGTTCGTCTGTCATAATCTGGATGACTAACTGAAGTGTGAAACACAATACAGGTGTGTGGGAAGCTCATCTGCATTGGCACAAAGCATCAGAGTTAATTTATTTCCTCCTGAAATAAGATTGGCATATTAAATGGGACTTAGGAACAAAAAAAAAAAATGTGGAGGTGTAACAAGCATTTCAAAAATCACTGCTTGCAGCAATGTAACTTAGTGCCATGTCTGTTTTAAATTTGTATCTTTTTGGAATGCAAACTTGTCCATAACTGCTGCTACTTTGGGGCCACATTTTCCTTGGGTGCAATACATGGTGTGGTAGTAGCCAAGCTGGGATGAAAACGTAAAACTGTTAATGAGTTCAGCATTTTCTCCTCCTGAGACATTGCTTGGTCTTTTGTGACGAGTTCCAATCTGTCTCAGTCTGGTGGGTGATCCCAGAGCAGGAACTTTCTGCCATGGTCAGGCAAAGTGGAATGAATTCTTTGTATTCTTCCAGCTCTTCCTGGTGAGATATCCCTAGATGGAAGGGCCACCCTGGGTAGTACTCACGGCTGTGTTGCCAAATGCCATGAACTCTTAAATCAAGCCAGAAGAAGTCTTGAGATTTCAGAGTTTATCTGGAGTTGCATCAGAGGTCAGATCCTACTTTTGGCTGTTTTAAGATCTTCGAATCCTTAGGACTGTATACTTCTGTTTAATCGAAAAAAAAAAATAGTAACTGGGTTGTTCACATAGTCACTAAAGATTCTTCAATGATTCCTTTTTAAGCAGAGAGCCCAAAGTCTAAAGGTATGGAGAAGCACATGTCCCCAAAAGGGCTTCTACTAGACATATGTTGAGATAGAGAGTTGTGGTGGGCTGTGAGAGAAAGGGAGTTGCAGTGGTTTAAGACATAACTATTACAGCAGTAGCTGGCAGGGGCTACTTTTAGTCCATGGCTAATTCGAGGGATGAAAAAAAATGAGTTGAAACTTGAAGAAAAGATGATTAAATAAGCTTTCCTTATTTTCAGTTTGTAATGAGTTAACAGCAGACTTGTAACTCAGCCCTGCATCTGGGCTCTGGTTTTAGGCATTGGGCTCTGAGAGCTGGTTTTATTTGTATGTGTGTCTTTGACTTGGGAGTTAAGTGGATATAGATCATTCTCCTGTTTCAGCTGGACCTTCTGAAAACCAAATAATCTGTTAGCCAGTCTTACGTTTGCACTCAAGTTACTAAGATACTAAGTGCTGTGTATGAATTTTCTTGATGTTTCCCATTCCATTTTCCCCAGAGAAATGTTGGGAAGTTGACAATCTGGCCTTTCTTTTCTTTAGTTTTAATACAGCTGTGAGATTAATGATTTTTTAAAAATGTACTTCTGTGTTTTAGATTTGAAAGTTGTCTGTTCAACACAGCTTTGCCCTGTGTTAAGATTCAGACTATCCAGCAATCTCCAAAATCAATGTAACAGCATAGTGAAGAGTCAACGAAGTGTCCTAGGGGTGGAGGCTATAACTGGCTCTGATCTTTCTGGGATGAAAAAAAGTAGTCATCTTTCTAAGATAACGTTAAAACATAAGAATGTAACACTTATTAAATAATGGGAGGTTTAAGCTGCAGATCTTTTTCTTCTTACATTTTCTTCTCTTTCTTATTGCAGTATAGGTCTTTTTTTCAGTCAAACTGTGGTATGAGATGATAATGCCTCTTGAATTGTTGTGTGATAATGTTTTGTCCTTCAGGACTGTGTACCAAACTGTAACTTGTATTGAAGTGTAATTTTTTGATATTTCTAATACCTAGGATGTACAAAAGATTTCATTTCAGGTTATTTCTTCTGTCACAGAATATTTATTTAAAATTTACACATGTAGCTTGTGGCTAGTTCCAAATTTATTTTTTTTTGCAAACAGAAGAATGTTTCTCTGCCTCTTAATGAAAATGCAAAACAAAACAGATATTGCTGATTTCTTTAATACCAGATGGTATTGCTGATTTTTCTTTCCAGTAAGAAAGATTGCTATAGACATTAGGTAGCAAAGGAAAAAATAAAAAAACAGCCTTTTCAAAACAGTCAAGACAAAATAACACTGTTGATGTAGTGATTATTGTTATTAAGAGGACAAAAATGGGGCTGTCAGTATGAAGATGTATTCGGAGATTATGCTTAAATGGCTTGTGAAGATCAGATACGTGTGTCATTTAGGGTAATTTTGGGGGGCCTGCTGCTTCATAACTGACAAGGAAACATGGAAAATGTGTTAATTCAATACTATCTGCAGAAAGTACAATGTTATTAAAATTTACAGTATTTTTTGAGAGGTCTTGAGTCTGACATGGGTTTTAGATCTCTGGTGGTGTTGGCAGGTTTTCCAGTCCATCCATAGCAAATTGCCTTTGGGTGGCCAGCAGTATTTGAAGGCAGGTGAATTGGATCTGGACGAGCTGTGGTGTTGAGCCAGCACTGGAGAGTGCCAACACGCTGCCTTGGGTGCAGCAGCCTGCAGATACCAACCCAAGCTACACTGTTCTTGACTGTAAGAATATGGGAAAGAAACATGCAATGATAGAGATGCTCTTTCACTCACTTGGTACGATAATTTGTGCAAAAAATTCCATTTGCTGGACAGTACAGGCAAAAAAAGTTGACATTTCAGGAATCTTGAGTGGGTGCTTGCTGTGTAAACACTTAGTACAGTTTACTTCTGGCCAACAGTATTTCCTTTGTTCAGATGTAAAGCATTTCCTGTCACCCCATCTGTATCAATCATTCTGTCAGATGAGGAAAAGAAGAATTTTATGAGGCTGCATTTGTACTTTTTAGTTAGCTTCTGATTATAATCCAAATAAGATAGATGCACATTATTAGCAAAGAAAAAAACTTTAAAAAAAATCATTCATCACCTTCTGTTGTTTAAAAATTCAAATGAAAATTAACTGATTGAATAAACCCACATGAACCAAATACTCACTTTTTGGCTACTCTAGAAGGAACTACTTTATAGCAATCTGTTACAGAAATTCAGCAAAACCTGACCCTTAAAGTGCATTAAATTACATGATTTGAAACTTCAATACCAATTATAGAATGCCGGTTTTTTAACAAGAGCTGATTCAACCTTTAATTTGGATAATCAAAATTTCAAATGGATCTTGGTTTTATTGTTTACATGGATTAATGGCTGTAGTTATATAATGGGTAATGAATTAGAAGCTGTTTTCAAGATAGATGTAATTTCCTTTTTGGTACTCAAAGCACGCTGGCCTTCCTTGGGCAAAGCCATCTGCACAGGGAGAAAGAGAAATCCTTTGTTTTGGATACTCTACATATTGATGAATGTTTCTAAACTTTCTGCTTCCTCTCTTTTTTTTTTTTGTTATTTGTTTCCATTTTGCCTGTCTTCGGAATTTCAGTCCTATGGTTTCAATCCTGCTTTCCACTTACATGCCTTTACCTTTCTTACAACTCCTGTAATTACCATATTTTAACTGTGGTGCTACGCTGAGCTATATATTGATTTCTCAGTTACTGCTGTTTAAATGTAAATGAATCCTGGCAATGAACTGGTGCTACTCCTAAGTCTTTCAACAGCTTATCAATTCAGATTCTATTCTGTAGGTACCATTTGAAGTCCCCCTTAGAGAAAAGTGGTACTTTTTCTGTTATAATTAGCAACTGTGCTGCCTTCCATGTAACCCAGCAGGTACTGTAAGATATAATCAGTTGGCTCAAATTAGGAGCTTCTATTAGCTTGCAGGAGCCTCTATTAGCTTACATCTGCCCTAGATGTATATATGCTGCTGTTTTGTTCAAGGACAGCTCATAACGTTCATTTCAAATATTTAGATTTGGGCTGCTGCAGTTTTTCTCATCTAAATGTCAACTGCATGTGACAAATAGAATAATATAAAATAATGATAATTTTTTCTCTAATCAAGCAAAAGGGATGTTGAATTGTTTAATTACTGGCTTTGCCAGCATGCAGATGGGAAGGCTTTTCAGGTAAGTTGCTCATACAAAATGCCTGAAATGGATAGTAATTAACAACTGGCTGTTGATTGGTATGTTAATTACAGTGCCATTTGTCCTGGTGCCTGTCCTTGTTTAAATGTTCAGTTACACTAAACTGAAGCTTTCACTTCCTGGCAAACACAGACTGTATCAGAACAGTTTGACTCTCAGATATATGCAAATATTTTATGGGAAGAGGGATGCCAGTAAATCACTGAGCTGCAAAGAACAAAAACACTGCGTATTTGTATTCCTCAGAGGTAAAAGCAAAACCTGTTTCTGTGGAATATATGGGCCTGATTTTGAAAATGGTCTCTGGTACTTTCTCAGTGATACTCCAGAACACATTTTCATGCAAGCAGATAATTTTAGGGACTTGCTACTGCTATCTGTCTGTGTTAGTAAAGGGAGGTGGACATCCAGGTGCTGTTAAATGCCCTTGCAAGGCATGTGTTTTTAAAACATTATCGCCTGTAGTATCTGGATGGAAAATCAAACTGAATGGGAAACGCTTTTAAAACTCAGGATAAACCTGGTTCTTTGGAACTCAAGGAGAATTAAAGTAAGATCTTATTAATAGATCACGTCAGTAGTCTGGGATCTTATTTAACTTGCAATTTAATTCTTTTGAGAATACAAATTATCTTCTGTTCCTTGGCTGGTGCTTTGCAGAGTGCATCTCCAATCTCCAGTAAAACCAGACTGCATCTGGTTTGCTTCTCTTAGGTATGCCCCTGAAGGGGGGGAAGCTGGTGAAGTTATGTGGCTGACCAGCGTCTCAGTATGAGGCTAGTATTTTAATTTACTAAGGTTCTGTCACATGGAGAGTGATTGATCAGCCCAATGCTCAGTGACCATCAACATGTGGCAGAAATCCCATGAAATAAGGGGTTGATTGTAGCAGTAGCTGTGGGAAGTGGATTATAGTCATAAAATTAGCTGTAAAAAAGCACAAGATACTGGGTGTCACTGCCCTCTAAGTCACATATGATCTGTTTCTTGACAAAAATTTTTATTGGTGTTGGTACTGCAGAGCCAACATGGCCATGGATGAGCTGGATTGCCATTGTTTTGTGTCCAACAGACAAACTTGCTAGCTCAATTTTGAGTCGAGCTTTAAAGACTTAAAGTGCCGTTAGCTAGAAAAGCATGGTTTGAAATGCTGAATCCTCGTGTTCACAGCCACTGAGAGGCAGCTCATTTAACAGCAGTCTGTGGAAGCTGTTCCTGTGAGACAGTCTGGGCAAATAGAGGTCAGTCTGATGACTACTCCTGTGAGTCATGTTCGGGTTGTAGTATGTGAGGGCACCAGTGGTTTCTTGGTTTCCTCAGATTTCTTTTTTGTTGTTGTTTTTTAAGCGTCTTTAAGAGATCACCTGGCCTTCTTCATATAGCTTCATCACCCTGAAAGTGGTCTGTACTCTCTGGAGTGAGTAGTGGTTTCAACAGTAGAAAACAAGGCTGTATAATGAAAGCTTCCCCTTATTTTTATGAGATTTTCAGCAGCCTTAGGAATACAATGGCAAATCATTGGAGCTATGTCAAGGTTTCAGTGTTTCTGGGATAAATGTTTCTCTGCTAGCTTGTTCATTGATGTTTTCATGTAAACCAGACTATTTTCTCTTGTTTATGTGAACAAAAAAAAAAAAAAAAATCAGAAGTTTAATTTGCTGTGCAACTGAGTTTGTGGGAACAGCAATTGCATCTGAGCTGCATTGTATTTTTGCTTACCAGTGAAGGTTGGAAGTATGCATTTTCATTATTGTAGAATTATAGAATGGTTTGGGTTGGAAGGGACCTTACAGATCATCTAGTTCCAACACCTTGGCCATGGGCAGGAACACCTTCCTCTCAGCCAGGTTGCTCAAAGCCAAATCCAACCTGACATTGTTGCAAGTAAACTAAATGAACCATCACTAAGACAAATATAAGGGCGTATTAAAACTCTCTTAAGTGAACTGGAAAATAAGAATACTTTCTGAATGCATGAGCCATGAGCACGTTTGATAGGTAGACTAAAGCCCTAATAATTATTCATCAGCTCCTTTCTTGTAGACATCTTATTAGACTAAGGTTTCTGGGAGAATAACTTTGAGCATATTCACACCTTTGTTGACTATGAAGCATAATTTCGGTGGAAGAGGTGTCTCTGTGCACTGGAGAAGGACTGGTGCCTCCAGTGGTGGCCAGGACCTCCTCCTGCCGGGTTCTTGGAGGTTACCATCCATGGTGCTGAAAGGGCACAAGGGTCTGAGCTCCACCTCAGCTGCACCACAGACCTGCTGCAGATTAAAATCCAGTGGGAGTGGGTCTGAGCTACATCTCTTAGTGATAATCTTTAGCAGTGGAGGTGTTGAGGACGTGTTCTATTCTCTTGGCCCTCTCTTCATGGTAGTGATCTCCATCAAAGAGGAGAGTGGACTGCTGGAATTAAGACTGTCTTGAATGTAGAAGTCTTCCCCAAATGCCACATGTTGAGACCTGCAAAATCCAAATATTGCAGTTCTTACATAGGCCCTTAAAAAATGTGTAATGTCTCTGTAGATTCTGTACCAGCAGTTTCCTGCATCTGGGAGTTAAGGTTGTTCCAAGTGAAACTGTTTCTCTTTATGTAGGTGAGGCTGAACTGGATGCTCACTAAGAACAAAATGTGCTAGATGAGACTTGTGCTATATGGAACACCTATCCAAAACTAGCCCATCACGTTTTAGAATAAAGTATAACTTTTCCATTATAGATACAGAATAAGATAGCAGTAGGGAATTTTCTTCCTCCTTTGTTGTTGGTAAACACTGTGAAGTACTTAGGTTTATATGAGTCTTCGGGGCTTCTTGGAGTTTACTCAAACATGAGACTTGGTTTTTGAACGATCACAGCTGTTGGCTTTATTTCTTCTAAATTAAACAAAATGTTTCTGGACTTGCTGTACTCTTGATGTCTTTCTGATAGAACAAATGAGCCTGTGCCTTTCTGAGATGTAGCAGTCTTGTGATTAAATATATCTTGATATACCTTTCACTCTTCAAACAAGCTAACATCATACATTTCCAGATTCTTTCATGACTCAAGACTTTAATATCTGTTTAATATCTTTTTTTTTTTTTTAGTGGTGTCCTCCTCCTGTCTCTTCAGCCCTTTGGTTCTAAGCTGTGAATGGGACTGAGGCTTATGATGGTTTTCTAACATTTTAGTGAAAGCTGTCAGTCTAAATATCTTTTGTTCACCAAAGTTTTCCCTTTTGTTAATTGTGTTTCTTCCTCCAGGTCTCATTCATGTTTTAAAAAAGGAGGCCATGTAAATTAGTAAGTAACAACTGAGGTTAAGCAACTATAGGATGGCACTGTAAATGAAATCTTGGTGCTGGGGTACAATAGCTGAATTGAAAGATGGGTGGTTTTACTTGTTGGCATTTTGGTTGAGTAGAATCAGTTGGAGATATGTGTGTGGGTGGAAAGAACATTAACATGAAGTTCATGCTGAATTATGTTTTGCTTGAGGAAAACTATTCATTAGTCTCATAGCTGGCACATGTCTTTTTATTCCTGCTCTGAGGTGGTATCTGACTACTTTGATGAAAAGGTTGATATGACATTAAGGAGTTGGTTCTGCCTCACTTACTGATGATGTGAAAAAGCTGTTCTGCCCTTGGCAGAGCCGAGTATGACATAGGCAGTGTGCCAGTCCTTCCTGTGCTCTAGGAAGGGCATACATGTGTAAATGTTTCAGGGTGTGCAGAGTCATGACGCCATCTTCTAGAGTGTTACGTGTCGAGGTTAATAATGTTGTATCCGAGTTCAGCTCTGGAGCTCATTGTGTCTCCACCTAAGCCCCTTTGTTGGTATTGTTTTTTTGAGGTGGTCTTAATGACAAAATCTTCTTTCATCATTGCTAAATATAAAATTTATTGTGGTGATTATGAATGAGGATTTCAGAGACCAATACATTCTTAACTGTGCAGGAACACTTTAGGCTGTTACAAGATGCCTGCTTTTTTCAGTATTACCACTGGCCAGCTCTCTCCTGTCTGAGACCTGACCAGGGAAAGAAGACAGTCTTGTGGAACAGGCACTGGGCAGGGTTCAAGTTTACTACAGGCTTCCTAGTTAACCTTTGACAAGTAATATCCCCATGCCACAGTTAAGTCATATGTTTTTTGTTTCCATTTCTCTTACCTCTGGTTTGCATGTGCTGCTTATAAGACTGTGTATTCTGGGGTGCTTTTTTCATCTGTGTCTGTTATAAAATGACATATTTGTAGGAATGTGTGGAGTGCCTATCCTGGAGCAAGCAGAGAATATTTTTTTTTCATCGTGATGTACTAATTTATAATGTTTTAGTAACAGACTTTTATTGCAACCACATTTACATTTGCTTATCAAAGACTTTTTCTCCCTTTGGGAAGAAGATAAAAAAGCAGAATATACAGCTTCTTTCTCCTTGGAAACAGCAGATATTATATATTCCACGCACAGGATTAACCATTAATTTGTAATTTCTTTATACAGTAGGTATGATGTTGGGATAATGTGCTTTTTGAGTGTCTTGGCAAAATATACACATGAGCATAGATGGGTAGCTATTTCAGTGCTGAGCTACCAATGATCCACCTAGCTTTAAAGTCTTAATATAGGCTTTACAATTTATTTATTGCTATCTTGACTTAGAGTTGCTTTTGTTACTTAATGTGCCTTTGAAAACATATTAGTTTGTTCTTAGCCAGTTACAGTTTGGATTAAGATTGAGAGCAAAATATTCATTGCTTCTTACACAAAAGAAATGATCAAACTATGTGAAAAATACAATTACGCAGTGAAAATTACAAAAGAGTTTTCAAGTGTTTGTTGTGTATTTGAGAGTTGAATTTAAAAACTAGAATGTGTATTGTATGGGGGTATTTGGTTAGTATGTTACTCAAACTGTTCTTTTAGTCAAGTTAATAAGCTGTCATTAAAAGTAAATACATTTCAAAAATCAGATTCTGATTCTTTCTAATGTGGAGATGTAATGATAAAGTGTTTGTAGTGATTTCTTGGTAAGTGCATTTGGCTGCCAGTTGTTGGCTTTGCTGCATGCTGGAACCTGGTCGTCGAGTTTGGCATTCAGACTAATTTTGTATGTCCTTTGTACTTGTCTGTGCTGCTCTTCAGTCAGCAAATATCAAAGCAAAAAACTAAGTTTGGTCAATATTTACAGACAAATACTCGGCTTGTTTTTTGACAAACATCCAGTTTGTTTAGAGTGAGGTTTTTTCAGTATCCTTTTTCACTTCTGTTTGATGTATCCACAGACCTGTTTGTATACTTTTGGGAACAAGTGGCTTGTAATGGATATTGAATCGTGTTTAATATGAATATGGGGACATGGAAAAATAATGTTTTGTTGTTATGTTTTCATTTGTTTAGTAGTTTGCTGGTAGAACATCTAGTGAATTCTTGTATTTTGTAGTTCTGAAAAAGCAGTAAGAGCATTGCCATTAGAACTGATCACTTCTTGAAAGGGTAGCAGAGCTTACCTGGAAACATCATTTTCTCTCTTATTTTAAAATTGGTAATTCTAAAAAGCAAAGTATGAGATTCAGTATTACAAAACCTGTTAAGGAAATAGCTCTGTGAAAAAGGTAAGCACAATTTTTCTTCCAAAAATCATTACAAATGCTTGAGCGTGCAGTAAAACTAAAGTAACACTAAAGAATCTTTTGCCACACAGCATAGCAGTATTTTGTATTTACTATATGCCCATGAAGGTTACCCTTATGTTGGGACTGTAATGTTGGGGTGTTCCACTTTAGGGTGTTTGTGGCAATGAAAAATTCTGGAAAGTAAAGCAAAAAAAAAATGCAAACGCAGCTACCTTTGAACTTCCAAAAGCCTGTGGGCTTTTATTATTTTCTTGTTATTTGCTGACATAAAAGACAAAATATTTGAAATTACCTAAAAGGCAAAATGTTCTAAAAAGCATAATTAATGATCATGGGGCAGTGAAAGGTAGAAAAATCACTAAGACCTTTACTTGTAACTTTTTTGGCTTGCAAAAAACTTCTGGTTTTGGGAAACTCCTCTTCAAAGACGGGGTAGCTGCTAATATGGGTTGGCATGTCAGAGCAGTTAAGACTTCAGAAGGTGTTCTGAAGGTTGTTCTCCGTGGGAGGTTAAACTGAACACATCCAGGTCTCTGATAGGTACCAGCTGAATGTTGTGGGCAGGCTCCAGTACTCTCTTCAGGTCATTTTTTGAGGTCCAGTTCAATTTGAATCTGGAATATTCTTACCCACACCCCTTTTCCATGGTCTGAGGGCTAGACTACAGTGCTTCATAAACTGGACCCGGAGTTTGGAAGAATAATGCTTTAGAGTAATAGATTACACAAGCAGTCTATTCACTTGTACATCTAATTTGAGTTATGTGTAGTTTTTCAGAGGTTGTTGCTGCTGTGGGAAGGTGAGGTTAGCTCTTTTAGTCCATCTTTGGTGGGAAAAAAGAAAAAAAAATGCTAATCAGAAAATCTCCTTTGACTTGCTGGTAGTTCAGTAAGCAGTAAAATGTACTGAATATTTAGTATACAAGACTGAGGCTGGATTTTCAAAATGAAGTTAAAGGTGTTTTTTCCTCTCTACAATTTTTAGGCAGAGAATGTTGCATTAGATTTGTGAGGAAAGGTTGAGGAGCCATGGCTTAGTGATCACTAAACCACACCCTATTTTTAGAATATGTTTTGTGATCCATAGTGATACTCTTTTTAGGGTGTTTCACATAAATAGTCTGATTTGTGGTAATAGGCTGGGATGTGGAAACACCTGAAAGGCCAATTAATTATCATAACATCAAATAAGCATCATTTGCTTGTTGATCAAGCAGAACTGAAGTCATTAGTGCTATCAATAAAATACTGTTTAATGAAAACAATAGCATTCTGATTACCCAACAGTGCCCAAGGACACCGTAAATATACTGATAATTAAGTGTTTGGTAATGCAAGTTGCTGTTCTGAATGAAATTTAGAATTAACATGCCCTTTTGAGGCACACTGAAAAAAAATAAATTGTAATAAATAATAAAGGCATTTGAGGGACATGAGTAAGTAATTTTCAATGAGTAATTTAAATCAGAGTGGTCTAAATTTTACATCTTTTTAGTTGGACTATGTGGTTCCTAAGCTTTCTGCAGCTGGTAGGGAGTGGTTGTCTCAGTATGTGGGGGTGCATCATAAAGTCCTCAGGTCCTTGGTCAGTGGCATGCAGGGCAGCTGCACCACCACCATAGCATTAATGGTCAGTGTAGTGTGATGTAGTTTGACATTCCTCAGAAATACTTGGTGCAGGTCTTTCATAGCCTTCCTTACCAGCCTCTCCATGACTTGGCTCAGTTAGGTGACCATCAGAGATGGTTTCTTCTGGTGATTGACCCGTGCTGTGTTGTAGTAGACAGGTCTGGTGCAAGAAGCCATTTCTGTATTCATCTGGTGCCTTGGATTTTCAAATTTTTAAATTTAGGATAAATTTTATAAATACTTGTACCTGTGTACTTAGGCAATGTTTACTGTGGTTGTCCACCTCAAAAACAATAGGTTGTAAGAATATCTCATAGATACAGTGATATGAGGGGACCAGGAATGAATTAATTCACAAATACATCCCTGCTATGGAAGATACCGTGGAAAATGGTTGATTTGATTGTTAATGAAATAAACTAATAGTGATAGTTGGCTGATTTCTTAACTTTGTAGAAGAAGCACACTTGAGAAAAGTTATGTCCCCTGCTTATGACGTAAAAACTGCCTGTCCTGTTCCCAAAAGAAAGATTTTTCAAATGCAGCATGCCTTTTCCAGAACTGGCCAAAAGGAGGTATAAAATCAGAACAAGGGCGGACGGTGCTTCCCCTGGGCTCCTTCCCACCCTCCAGCCATGTGTGACTCGGAGCTTCTTGAACTAGGCATGACATTTGTATTTTCTAGCCCTGAGTGGATTTCTTTACCACAATTTTGGACAGGCTTTTCTAAACCACAAACAAACTTGTAGCATCCACAGCTTCCCAGTGCAGGAATTTGGGGGATCCAGAGATAGTTGTGACTGTTCAGGAAGGCTGGCAAAAGCGATAATGACACGGGAATTAAAAAAAGATGAAAAGGGGCAAGTTGTGGGACAGTGTGGTGGTAGTTGAAATGGTTTTACGTTGCCCTTGAGGACTGGACAGCCTTGGGGTGGCTCCCAAGAGGGGACAGACAACACAATGGGAGAAGGGATCTAGGTTTAGCTATTATACTTTATACATGTAGTCATGAGGTTGGCCAGCAAGGAAGGTGACGTTGAGCAAGGCAGAAAGTGGGGAATGGTTGGATAAGAGGGTTTTTCTTTCTGTGTAGACAGCAGTCCAATCTCAACAAGTCTTAGCAAGGCAGAGGCAGATGTGGCAGAACTTGGCCAGAACTGGAAGGACAGTAAAACTGATGATGCAGTGTTGTGGGTTGGTTTTTTAACTTGTGCTGGAACAAATTGAGATTTACCCAGTTGGCTCTTCTTTGCTGAGCAACAAATCTTACCAAGGCCTTTTAACGAACAATTAGTGATAATCTTGTGGGTCAGGCCCACGTTCAGGTTTTTTGCCTAACTAAGTATTATTGTGCCTGACTTTAGTGTAGCTTTGGCTTGTCTTGCAGCTTCTGCTTTGCCTCCTGGTGCTTTACTGGATGAAATAAAGCAAGTGTTCTGTTTTAAAAAGGGAAAAAAATGTCCTCTAGGTGAATTTCTAATTGAGTGCCAGCCAAAACAAGCTAAATGAAACAGACTTGTTAAATGAAGAGTTAATGGACTGAGTGTGATCTGTTTCTGAGAAACTTGAAGGAAAGCCATTACAAGTTATTATTTTTTCATCAAATTTGTATGCCCAGGCTGGGCGTGTGCGGTATGGTTTTTGTGAGTTCATTGGTGGGCTAGCTTTGGCCACTTCTACATTACCAACCAGCCATATATGATATTTGCTAGTTCTGATACTAAGTGAAAATTATGGGAAATAACTTTGAATGTTACCTTCTGTCTCTTGCATGCAACTTATAATTATGCAGTTATTTTTGGCAAATACAAAATGTCAGAGAAGGAGGGAGGATCACCATTCATTTCAAATGGAAATGATGCATATTTGGGGGAGCCTGATTTTTTAAAAATGAATGTAGTGCTTTTGTCACATGTCACTAACATCAACCAAAATAATATCAATAAGACCAGGGCAAATTCAGGCAGAAAACAATTCAGGAAAGAATTATGTTGTGTCAGTGCTTGATCATGTATATAATGGCCTAAGACCAGAGAGGGTCACATTCAGACAGCAAAAATGATGTTGCTGCTGTTGACTGCAGTTTCACTGTGACCCTTCAAGTAAGCTAAGGACCTGCCTGCCTTCTTTTAATAAAGGTTCCATCAATCCTGAAACAGCCTTTCAAAGCCAGATTTTCATCAGTTGCAAACTGGCCTTTCGCAGTAGCTGCCCTACTTCCCTGCCTGATTTGCATGTGCAGTTTCTCACTTGTGACTATTTATACCTGAGGGACTTGCCAAGTGTTGGAGGCTCAGGTTGTGTTTTCAATGCAGGGCTAGTCCAGGTCCTTGGATTTGCTTCTGGTGCACTTTTTGGTGCACTTCCAGACTCTGGATGCGAGAAGTACTTTTCTTGTAGTACATCTGTCCGTTGTAATCATGGTGGAGAAGTAGGTGCTGTTCTGCTTAAGTGAAAGCCCCCTCTTCTGTCGTGAGAAAGATTTATCAAATTTTAGAGACAGACCAGGTGCTTAAGTTGAGGTGAGGTCTTCATGTTCATGTTACAGTGTGGTTACAAGGCTTGTTTTAATTCTGAGGGGCTAGAGACCTGCTTTTAGAACAAGAGCCATTAAGGCCTCTTTTTTTAATCTTTTCTCCTTATTTTGAATTCCTGAAACCTCTTTTTCTTGAGAGGAGTGGTCATTGTTTGGCAGGACTTGTCAGCAGTTGGATGCATTGGCTTATTAGAGGGAGTACAAAGAAATAGTTCATCAAAGCCAGAGGCTGAATAGGTTGAGAACAGATAACAAAGAATTATGAATGAGAAGTGGAAAGGTAGCCCAGGAAAATGCATAGGCATGTGTGAGAAGGTGAATTGATACCATGCCATTTGTCAGGAAGATAGGAGGAATGAGGAAGCAGCTATTCTTTCCTTTCTTTACAACCTAACCTTAGGTAGTAATGTCTTCTGTCTGTGCTTCAAGTCAAATTTTTACTCTGTAACAATTTCTACATTAGGTACAGAGGTGTGACTCCAGGTCTTCTGTACCATGCTAAAAGCCATTCTAAGCTTATTCAGTTCTATGTGGGCTGTTGGTTATTCGGGCAGAGTCAGTGGTCGGCATCCTTTTCTTATCCCCTCGTGTCTGTGGAAATGGTTCCTTGACCATGGGGTAGCTCTGGATGAATGGAATTACCAGACATGATTGGAATGAATAAGGTGATGAGCATAAAAATCGAAAATAAAAATAAGAAGTATTGTCAAAGTAGCATTCACAATAACTTAGGAGTACTGGAAGAAATAATTTTTGGTGTTACAAATCAAAGGAAGGATGTTTCCACAACTAGGTTTTTGGGTGCCGTGTTTTATGCATGCCTAGTTTTGGATGCTTCAGAGGACCCTGATTTTTAGTGTTGGCTGTTCATCCTGCAAGGATCTGTCTCATGTTGTCACTCAAACTGAGCACGTAGAGAAAGAATTCCCCTAAAGTAGACAAAAATCTCTTTGTCAAGGTCTACTTCTAATTCTGTGTCTGCATCCCACCTTCTTTGACACATCTCCATAGTGTTGTTGAGCTACAGGGCACACAGAAAAATATGGTTTGTACTGAGGTTCCAGGGCTCTACAGGTGGACACAACAGTGAAGTCTGGAGTCACCATGAAGTATTTTACCTCTTTGGCTTCAAAACCTGCTCTCACAGTCTACTGATGTGATGTATGAAAGATCTCTCTTTTATTTTTTACATTTCACTAACTTTGGCATCTCCTGCAGTGTCACGGCAGAAAAGTCAGTAAGCAGGATAACAGGGTTTGGCCTCTAGACCATCAGTTAGGCCACTCTCTTAAATGGTTGGTCACTGGCTCTTCTGAAAAGCCACTCCCCACCAAGTGATCAGCTTAATCACATCATCTCCCCCCCACCATGTATACTTAACATTTACGTGTGATGCAGATGGATGATAAAGCTCTGATTTTAATTTTTAAAAAGGGAGCATTTTTCTAGTAACTACTCACTGTATGCACTAATTTTTCTTCAAGATTATGGGGAGATCCCCCCCCCAAATACAGGGCATCGTGGTGGAAGGGAAAGTTTTTAATTAAGTAGGATTTATATAATATTTGTAAAAATCTCTCCCTATCTTAGTAGCTGTTTCCAGAACCTAAATGGTTAAAGTAGAAAATGTTAGTAATTTTGCTGCAAATAAATTGATCAGTATGCAAGACGGTTGTCACCAGCTGAATCATGGTCCACAGTTAAGGTAAACAGATCTGTGATGACATTTTCTGAGCAGAATACCAATGCTGCTACATTTCTTCCCAGAGGTTTCTGACACTTCTTATATGCGGATGAAATTTCTCTCCAAGAAGGTTTTGTTCACAGGAAAGAAATAGCATCTTCGTAAGAGTCTTCCTTAAAGGTGGGATTTATTCTATTTCATGATTTATTTGTTATTGTAATTCCATTAAGAGCATGGGAAGGAATGTTTTTTGCTTTTTTGCATATCCTCTCTGCACAGTGGATCTGTCTGATGTGGAGTCTATTTAAAAGTATCTGACAATGGAATGCAAGTAAAACAGTATTGACAGAGTTATCAGGAACAATGAAAATGTTTTATTTTGTATACTCTTTTAGAGTGAGCTCTGTTTTATGATCTGTGTAGTTAACATGCAAAAGCAATGACTGAATACAGAGCTAGATTTTCAGCATAGGTGTTTCTGTGAAGTATTTTTGGCTACATGGTGGGTTTATATTTTCATTGGCATATTCTAAAGCAGGAGATAGGATTTAGTTTATTCTTAAATGTCTCTGTGCTAGGCAAAAAAATCCCCTTTGCAATCGACTGCAATCAAAACCTTTTTGCTGAGACGCGTCTAACTCCCGTATGACTTCAGGGTATGGAAAAATACTGCTTCCAAAGAAGTTTTTGAAATCTGCTTTCTTAGAACATTTAAAATCTCTGTACGATGCTGTTCATGGGAGAGGACACATTGATAATTCTGTGGTTAGCCTTAGATCCCCATTTACTTGGAGATGATGGACATCTCAGTCATTCTGTGGATTAGCACTTGGAAATCTGTCGCATTTCAATTGATAAAAGTAGAATCTTGTTTCTTTAATCAGATGCTGGTACCTGACTTTAATCCCATTTATTACAGGAGATACTGAAGGATAAAAGCCCTGTGGAGAGCATGCTCAGTGGTACCTGAGATGTAACAGCAAACATGGAACTGGTTTTTAAAGTTAACATTTGAGATTCAAAGTCTGTTGAAGTCAATGAAAGCATTTCTCCAGTAGGCTTCAGATTTCAGCCTGGCTCCATCTCTGGCTGGCGTGTGTAGGTGAGGGGAGCGTAGCCTGGGATGCTCAAGTGACTGAAAATAGCTTGGTTAATAGGACCTTTGGTAAGATGGACTTACAAAGTCTTGTCGTGCACAGCATCTGGTGGTATTGCAGAGCTTCCTGGAGAGGAGCAGAGCAGCAAAGGGCAGCTCCAGAGCTGCGTGAGGCAGGCGCTGAAGGTACCTGGCCAAAGAGCTCTGCTTCCCTGGGAAGCTTCTCAGCAAGCCACAGATTTGTGTCAGAGAGGAGTTAGAGCTGCGTTTCAGGCGGTGGGTCTGGGGTGGGGCTCGAGATTTCAAATTTGGGTTTAAAAGCTGTGATTTAATGCTTCTCTGACTAATAAGGGAAGTACAGGTTCATCTTGGCACATTGCACTGGGCAGTAATTCTTGCTGTGGTTGTGCCACTTTGGAGCTATCCTTGTGCAGCGTTTAGCTTGCTTTTTGTGTTTTGCCTTGTGAAGTGCACAATAGCTGTTTTTTGTACAGAGCTCTTTAACAAAGTTGGAGATGAACATGGAATTTATTTGCAGTAAATCCCCATATTTTATCCATGTATTTTTAATGCACATTTACAGATTGCCTTTTATTTCAAGATCTCTGAATATTTAAGGGGTATCTCTGGAGGAATGTGTAATATCCAAACATGGGGTGTTAAGCAGTGAAATGAATTCTGGATGGAATCAGAGGGACTAATTCTGCTGCTTTTGCATTGAGCCCTGGCATTGTCCCTGGGTTAGTGTGGCTTCTCAGGGATCCCCAAGATGAAGATAAATATTAGTGGCAGGGTCAGGCCTGCACTAGGCATGACATTTGTAAGACAGGAGCTGTTAGGTGTCATTTAACTAGAAGAATATCCACTAATGGTTTTGAGTATTGTGCTGGGTTTAATTTTAAAATAGCACTTCTGTGTTCTTTGGCAGAGCTCTAGGTAACTTTCTAACTTTGAAATTAAATACCGTGTGTTTTTCTGCAGCAGGAAAATCATTTGACACTAAGAAACTACTTTTAAATATCTTTTTTTCAGAACACTGCCTTGATGGTTATAGGTGATTTTCACGAACATTCTTCCTGACCATTATACCTTTATGCTCATGTTGTAATTTTGGGTAAAGTAAGCAACCCTTGTTTTGTTTCTGTTGGCAGAAGGGAAGTCCAATTTCAGAAGAACAGCTTGTTTCCCAATATTAATATGTTTCTGGGCATAGGTGTAGATCAGTTTGGAAATGTGATCTTTGTGATTATTGACATGACCTAGCATGTCCTTTTTTTTTTTTTTTAAAAAAAAAAAAAAAAACCCCCAAAAAAAAAAAAAAAAAAAGAAAAAAAAAAAAAAAAAAAAAGGAAAAAAACCTGTCAACTTGACACCTGGTTCTTCAGTGCTGGACTTTAAAATAACAGCATATCTTAGTTTACTTGCAAGGGGCTCTCCTAAATTTATGTTGATGTTAAATCACACAATTGCAAGTTACCCTTCTGATTTCTTTTTCTTTAGATCTGTATCTGATGTACACTCCTTCCCCACCCCCTTTAAATGTTGGTAGGCTCCATTTCTCTACCACACTATTTATATCTGGGATTCCAGTCAATGGATGACTTTTTTTCCTGTCTCTCTTGTTTTCTTCCCAGAGCATGCACAGGCAGGTAACTTCTCAGGTGCTCACTCAGAGGAGAAGCTGAGTGTTCCATTGGATTTTTCTTTTGGCTCTGCCTTGCCAGATTTGCCCTCATTTTTTTAAATAATGTGTTTTTACTTTACATACTTTTCATTTTTTACATATGCTGAAGTATGTGCAGGTCTGTCACACCTTCAGTCTGTTGCATAATGGCAAGTCTTCTGATTTGAAGGGCCTGAAGCTTTCCTCTCTATTGTTTCCTCTCTATAGTTGAGGTTTCTTGTGCATTGAAGTCTGGTTCCCCTGATTTTTTTTTTTTTTCTTCATGTGCTTGGAAATGGAAATTTTGGAAAACATCCCTTTAGAGTGATCAGCTCAATGAGCTTGATTTTGTTCTCCCAGGACTGTAAAGACACATTTTGAGGGAATTATGGGTAGGAAGTTATTTTCTTCATTGTGCTGTTTCTGATGTGCTCTTCTAGAGATTCAGGATGCCTACACAATAACTGTTCAGCTTAGACCCTCTACAGACAGATGATCTGTTTGTGCCAGCATGGATTTTTTCAGGTGTTTTTGGACACTGACATAACTGAGCATGTTGTTTGACCATTCTCTAGCCTTTGTTTTTACTTTTTTTCATATTAAAAAATACCGTTTCTGTTTTTCCTTTCTACTGGAAACTTTCTAACTACCCTTGCCTCTCATGGCTTCAAACATTAAAGGCTGAACATAAGAGCAGAAAAACGACTTGTTCTGCCTAGCCACAACCACCTAAACTGGACATCTGATCAAAACTATCTGTCTAGGTCTCCCTAAGGTGGCAGTGGTGAGAGCGAGG
>NW_008630832.1:69701-106656 GCF_000691845.1 Merops nubicus | reverse complement strand
GGGAAAGAGGTTTACTCAGCCTGTCTTGGATGCACATGTAAGCGTGGGATGCACAATAGTGGAAGGATGGTGCTTTGTTTCCCTTTTAGTGATAAAGTTACTGTAAATAATTAGCTTTGGCTTTTAAGACTTCTAAAAGTAGATGAATACGACCCTTGGCCTGTTTTTTCATAATCTTTGTTTTAGACTGAGGAAAATGAGGTTACAAGAATTTCTCATCGCAATTACAAATATGGCATTGTTCTTATCCTCTTAAAACACTGCTCAGAGTTGATCTGAAATTGTTTTACAATCACTGCTTAAAAAAAAAAAACTGATCTCCTTGATGATCTATTCCAAAATGTGTTTCTGAGTGACAGGGACAGTTTGCAGGTAGATTTATTATGGTTTTTACCATCTGCTTTAATAAATGAGTGAGCAGAGCATTTCAAAATGACCTTTAATTCAATCTGTGAAATATGAGTTTGATTGTTCCAAGTGAGTTATTTGCATCAGACTGCTAAGGGTACATATTCTGGAAATAGTGATTTACCAGTTGTTTGGATGTCTATGCTTTTATTTGTATAGAAATACGCTAATATACATCAATATAATGTTTCCACAGAGCAGCAGCTTTAGACACAGCAGGACTTTCCAGGCTGTGGTGTTGTAGGCAGAGGTCTCATTGCTGACTTTGTTGAAAAGTACTGGATGAATAGTTTGCTCTGTTGCTTTTTAGTTGAAAAGAAATCAATAAAAGTAAATGTACTAGAAGAAATTCATAAAATCAGTGAACAGATAAAATGTTATTTGAAATGCATAATGTTTCATAATGGATTTATTTAAAGTGTGGCAGAGGTGAAGTGCTCTGCAGGCATAGTGACAGAATGTGGATTCCTGTTTCCATAATTGAAGTCCTTTTGTACTTATCTGTTGGGAAAAAATAGCAGGATTTTTTTAACAGATTTGGTTTCTATTAGTAAATATATTTATCTGTAGCTCCAGATACTCTGCCAAGTTTTAGAAAAAGAAAAGTTGGAAGGAGGATGCATTTTTTTTCAAGATAATTAAATGTTGTGACTGTAGATTTTACCTCCAGAGTGAGTAAAGTATATCTACATTAAAAAAGTTTTAACAGCTTACATAGTTTACAAGAGTTTTACAGAGGCAAAATGTGCTTAATCCTCAAGATGGGAGAGAAGGGTATGAAATATTATATTCCACTCTTCTTTTTTGAAGTGCAATGAACTGTTATTAATAGGTTGTAAAAGTACTTGCCACTAGTGGTCTGAACACTGTTGTGTGAGGTGTGCTCTTGCTGTTCCTCAGGTAAAAGTTTTGAGGTTTGAAGCTACCTTAACCTGTGGCTATACCCAGAGCACTGCAGGGGGATGAATATCAGGCTGGATTTCAGGCTTGGTTCTGCTCTGCAGGGCACCGTGCAGAAATGTAGAAAGCCTTGGAGCTCTGCTAAGTTCAGTCCAGTCCTCTGAATGCCACCAAAATCTAAATAATAAACAACAGTATCACCTGATAAAGCAACCCTGCTTTAAACTCTTGACCTCACTGGCAAACCGAGAAGTTTTAGAAGTTTTGTTTTTTCTTGGTACCCAGGTATGATGATCCACAGCTTTGTTTGTGTTGGAAATTCAGCTCTGCGTTTCTCTACAAGGCAGTTTAACTGTTGTAAAAGGTTGTTAGCCTTCATTTGACAGCCCCTCTGAGAAGTAAAATTAGAAGCATTTGGTAAATTGAAATACAGAGGTACCTACCTGTGATTCTCTCTGTCTCCCAAGGCACTTGTAATGGCTAGAGCTTTACTTTTCCTTAGAAATAAAAAGGAAAGCTTTCTGTGCTTATTTTTGAAAGGGCCTTTCTCTATTATTGTTATCACATTTTTCTCCTTGAAGGTAATGGATTAAAGGATTATTCTCCCCACCCCCCTTTTGCTTTCCCATCCTCTGCATTACAGAAATGGCATCAGATATTCCTGGCTCGGTGGCCTTGCCAGTGGCACCAATGGCAAGTGGACAAGTGAGAATGGCAGGATCCATGCCTTCCAGAGGAGGAAAGCGCCGCTCTGGGTAAGCCGTTTGGGTTTTTTGGGTCTGCAGCTGGAAATGACTGGTCCTGGAAAACTGAAAATGTGCCTATCTGTGTATGTTTATTATGTAATTTTTATGTATGTAAACATTACAGCGCTAGTTGCTGATGCTTTGTTTTTCTCTTCAATGTATCTGCTCTTCCTGCAAGATGAAACTTGCTGCTAAATGTATTGTTTGTTGTTTTGCATGCTTCAAAAGACTTTTAGGTTTGGCAAAGCATCCAGAAACAGATTTTGGATCCCGTGGCTGTTGTACATGTAATGAATGAGTATTGCCTACCTCTGGTTAATCTCAAAAGGATTTATTATGTGAATAAAGGTAGAAAGATGTGTTCTTACAAGCACGTGCAGACTTATCTAACTTCATCTGAAGTTTTTACTTGGAACCTCTTAAATAGAGGCCTTCTGTTAAAGATGTTTTCTTTATAGTCCCAGGTACAGAAATAGCACAAGCAGTCACTCTTCAGAGATTATGGTCTGTGATATTCCAGGTCTTGCTGGAAATGCAGCGTAGTCTGGTTCTGGGAGAAAGGGGCTGAAGCAAGATCAGCCCTTGCACTAGCTTGAGGGCTCTGCTAAAGAAGAAAATTTGTTTTATCCAACTTCGGAGGTTGGTGTGTTATGGGGATGTTTTTTCTGCACTAGATTGTTCTGTGGCGACTCATCCTCTGTGCTAGAAGAAAAGTGTAGCAAGAACGGTAGAAGGGCAGAATACTCCTCTAGTATTAACAAAAGAAAAAAAAACAAAACTGTTTTTATCAAAGATGGTTGATCACTAATAGCAGTCTTTAGGTGATGCTTTCTCAGAGATGTCTGATCTGAGAGTACCTGCAAAAGAACTTAATTAGTTGTACATTTAGCCCTAAATATGATGATGATATGGCTTAACAGAACTGTTAGTATCAGTGAAATCTTCCCTGATGGACACTTAGGGAGAAGACGTTATTTCTTGTGAGAGCTACTCTAGGGATTGTCTGTCCAGGTGTGTTGCCAGTTGTAGGTGTCTGCTCAAGTACCAGTGCTGGAGTCTCAGTCCTGGAGTGAATTGATGAGGGAGAAGGTGGACTTCGCCTTGGACACAGAGCTAAGCTGGTGTAACATGGTTGCTCCTTCAGACAGGACAATTGGGAGATTTACCCCCACTCAGTGTGCATAATACGCTGAGTTAACAGCATGACATTGGTCTGAGAAACTCCTGGAGTCTGACAGCCATCCCATTTTTATTTGGCACTGTTCAATGAAAAGGCCTTTTGAGACTTGCACTCCAAAGAACACACATACATTAACATCTTTTCATGGCTGCATAACTGTAATGGTTGGAAAACAAAACCAGTGAGAGACTCCAAGTCAGAAATACAATTTAATAAGAAAGAAGAAAAAAAATAAAATAAAATAAAAGCAGTAATACAAAGGAAAACCACAGACAGAGTCAGAATACAGCCTGATACTCTGTAGGTAGGGTGGTGGTCGCAGTCCAGATGAAACAGTGGTCTCGTAGACAAGATCTGGTAGCTCTTGTCCTCTGGAAATCCAGTGGGTAAGGCCCCCTGTGCTGTACTGAACCCCAGTTTATATCCAGGTGGGCGCACTTGGCTCCTCCCCCTGGGTGGAGCATCTCACAATGGGTTGATATCAGTCTAAGAGTCATGCAGTGGGTCCTTGATGGTCCATTAACAGAAAGAGCTCCTGGGGGGAGCTCTGTATGAGACATGGGGTGAGGCATGGATGGGCCCATGAACAGGGAGGACTCCTCCTGCTCGGCGGGAAGGTGTTACCCTCTCCCCTGACCTTGAACCTCTTTCCTTATCTGTTATAGCCTGGGGTGTGAGGGCTGTCCTGGGCAGCTGCTACCCATGATTTTCTTAACAGCCCATGAGCACTGACATAGAGAGTATAGAATACACAGTTTTGGTTCTACCCACATAAGGATACACTGGTCCCAGCCCCTGTAACCATGACAGTAACGTATATAAGCTTTTGTACTTTTGAGTTGCAGCAGTTGATATCTTTTTCGATCATAAACCATGTCAACTGCAAATACCAGTTGGCAAATGACTGTTACCAAGGGCTGATGCAACTGACTGTGAAATCTGATTATATTAAATAGTGACTTGATATTAATTGAAAGCTATGCCTTAACCGTTACATTTTAAGTATCATCATCTATTTGTGAGAAAGTGGAGTGGGGGGAGGGTGGGAGGAACATAAAATCAAATTATTTTAAATCTATTTAACATGCAAATTCAGTGAGTAAGAGTTAGTATAGATTTGCTGTTATGCCCAGATGGTGGTATTTGATCTGTGTGCCATAGCTCTGAACTAATGGCCCTTTTTGCCAACCCTAGCTGAGGGTGCTCTTTTTTTTCTTTTTTTTTTTATTGGGTATGTATTCAGACCTTGAAGGAAAGAATGCCTGCTGTGTCTAATTCCTCCTAGCTTCTCTTTGAACAAAGTTGCAACTAACACTTGGTCCTTTCATTAGTGTCCTGGTGATACATCTTTATACACCTAAATCCTTTGGCATTTTAGAAATGAATGCTTTGTGTCAAACATGAACGAATGTAGCTAGTGAACACAGCCATCTTTTCCAGCTCCAGTTATCTCTGAAAATTGTTTCTTTTCTCATAATTGCTGAGGCAAGCTGGCAGAATAATTGCTGTATGGACTTGAATGTAGATCAGTTTAAGCTCATTGGCTATCCAGAAGGTGTTTCTGCGCTGTTGGCATTCAGCTTCATTGACAGCTCAGAAAACTATTTTTCTTTTCTGTAAATTGTACAAACTACTTTATAGAAAGCAAGTGACAGCATAAGGTCACTTACTGCAGGGGTCAATGACTACCTTAGGTTAATGTAACATTGGTTCTTTATTTAATGTCTTTTTTCTTTAGGCTTGGCTGTCTTTGAGGATATGAGGCTTTCTCACCTTCCTAGCTTATCTGTACCTGGGGAGGGAGGGAGGGCTGGTGGGTTTTTTTTGGATTGGTTGGTTTACACTTGCATTGGGTTTGTTTCAGTTCAGCACATAATCTTGTCTGCTCTGACCTAGAACTGTAAGATCTGAGGAGATATGGGAATGAAGAGACCTCAGCCCACCAGCTTCCCTGCCTAGATGTAGCCCCTGATGTACCTATAGCCCCAGCCTCTCAGCTGCATCTGCTCCTGGTCATTCCTGGCTGCCCCCTTCCTTATGCTGTATAATCATGGCAAGCCATCTATTGGCATTTCCTGGGAATGATACACAATAATTTCATTGCAATGTTCAAATACTCTCCCATCTCAATTTTTTAACTCGTGCAGGACCACCTTATTGGAGGGGTGTTTTTTTTTGGTATGAAAATGTTTCTAATTAAAAATAAATAATTTTTAAAAATACTTTTGTCATGCTATTTATGGTACCCACTCATGTTGTGAGGAAAATACATTTTAATAAGTACCTCATACATCAGACCTTTTCACAATTGACATGAACGGTATGAAAGGGGAAAACGAGATTTATGCTGTCTCTTCAAAAGAAAAGTGCATAGTGCAGCTCTTTTTTAAAGTCTCTTTTTAATGGGAATTTTAAATGAAGATAAAAGATACTCTTTCTGAAACTTCTGAAATAACGTCATTTGTCTTCATGGAGGCTGCTTCTGCTGTTTTGCTAATGTGCAGTATATCCTATCTAAACAGAAGATTTTATCTGGCAGGGTACGAGGGGTTTGTTGCAATGTTATTTTTATGTGTTCTGCTAAAGCTTACAATTGATTCTCTGCCTTTCTTCCCTGTCTCTCTCTGTTAGACCTCACTGTAAAGCAGTCACGGTGATTCTGGCAGGATATTGGAATCAATGACTTTATACCTGAGATTTTTTACTCATGTTTTGAAAGTTTTTTTTTTTTAATTTTACAAAGTGAAATGTGAAATTAGGAAATGTGTTTATTGACAAAGACGGGATAGAGATACATTTGCTGTTGCATTTTTACAAATATTAATATACAGAAACTAATTTAGGTGGCTAATTTAGGAAGTTAATCTTCCTAATCTCTCTGTGTAAGAAGTGAAGAAATAGGTTCCTGCTTTTTGTGGCTCCCTGGAGGAGCCTAACTGAAGGGCTGGGATTTTGCCCAAGGAAGAGCTTGTCTCTTCCGCTGACTTAAGAAGAAAATCTGGAACATAAACCAGGTAAGTTAGGTGCATGGTAGACCCATAGGTCCTTTTGGTAATGACCACAGGAATTCTGCAAAGTAGTTGCCATCTGTGAAATACCTGGTAATCTGTGTGAAATGATGGACAATACAGGGCAAGCCTAAAGAATGTGTCATACTTAGAATCAATAGCAGTGAGGTAGATGATCCTTGTAGAAGGGAGGCTGGGAGTTTATTCTGCTCTACCTCTAGCGTTCTTTCTTTAGACTGGGGTAAAAGTCATTTATTAAGTGTACAGCTTTAGAACTTTATTTTCTTTAGCCTTAATTCCAGTCCTCTAATCCAGAGCCCCCACTGATTTCTTTAAACTTCTGACAGGCCTAACAGATACTATTTCTGATCATGTCACACTGTATTTAACATTTCCTTTTATTTGCTAATTTTAACAATGCAGATTTCTGTGGAGAATGGTGACTTATTACTTCATTTGTTTAAAATATTGTTTTGTTTGTATTCCTGTTAGCTGGTGAGCTACTTTTAGGAGGTTTGGAGAATATGAGCAAGGCTAGAATCTACAGTCGTTAACACCTCCAGTCAAAATATAAACTAAAATTGAGAACCACTGGCTTGAATGTTTATGTTGCCATTGCCAATATCATGATTACTGATTTGGAAATCTTGCTTTTACAGAATGGATTTTGATGATGAAGATGGCGAGGGACCCAGCAAATTTTCAAGGTGAGGATTGATAAGGAGTTGGCTAAATCACTGGCTTCTTTAAGTGGAGAAAGACAACTATCTCACTACTGATGTTTTAAAGTCAGTATGAATATGGCTGAAGAACTTGCCAACAACTTGACCTAAATTCTCATTATTGTTTTTATCAACTTCCTCAGCAAATTAGGCATCCTGGCAGAAATCTGCCTAATGTAGTTATTGGCTTGCATAGCTGACAAGTATGTGTGTCATAATCTTGCTCTGTAGCTCTGTCAAATGAGAAGATTTGTGATTTTTAGCTTATTATTTCAACTGCTGTAGATGAACTTTGGTTAGACATTGCTGAAGTTGTCTTTCTGCCACTGAAAATGAACTCTTAATTTGAACTTATTTCAGATGTTAGCTACTTGTTAAGACAATACTACAGATTCTAGAGGTGTGGATTGTTTTTTTTTAAGATTAAAGCTCATTATGTACCATTAGGTGTAACTGAATACTAAAAATTGCCAAAATAAATGTTAATTAACATGGAATATTTTAGGCTAGAAAGAAAAACATTATACCATCATTGCCATTTTTTCATCTTTCCTTTTTTTCTGGTCACACTCTGCATTTTTTTATTAGAAACCAAGCAGCTGCAGTGAGGGGAAGATACTTTGGGGCTTAGGGATAACTCTGCTGACTGTCCAAATTGTAACTGTAGCTCTACAGGAGCAGCCGTGTTGGAAGAGCTGTCACCACAGGGTTTTAGCAAGGTCTTCCTAGTCAATCTGAAAGATAAATATGTTGAAGGTGTATTGTCACACCATACCATAACCTACTAGAGAAGACCAGCAGCACCCCTGTTTAGCTGATGTTGTTTACAGAAAGGATATTGCAGGGTCTAGTGATCTGAGGGTTAGTCCCTTAAGGGAACAAGATTTGTGGTGAATGTGACCTGATTTGTGCCTGCATAAACGTCAGGGTTTCTAGGCATACTGGTGCAAGTGTGTTGGCCTCTCTTTTTATCCTGGCTTCAGCCTTTCAAAGTCTGATGGTGGGGAAAGCCAATAGTTCCGTTATTTTTATTGGAGAGGTATGCTGTGCTGTGCTTAGACTCAGCTGATTTTAGATGTCAGATCAAAATCTAATATTTCAATCTTAAATGCTGTAAAAACCTGAGATTGTTCTACTTTTAGAGTACAGAAAAACCATGCAGAGATGCCCAGGGCCGGGGTTTGGCATCCTCTTCTTGTTGTGCCCTCCTTTTAGGATTTTTCCCTTCTCCAGATTGCTCACATGACTGATTCTTAGCTTGTCTCAGTCAAAATTATTTGTTTAGCAAAGAACTGCTGTTTAAATGTTTAAGCTAACCCAGCTGGCTTTGACTGAAGTGCCTGAAGAAGCATGCACGCAGAGAGGTCAGCTGGAAGACTGGAAGGGGGAGAACAGTAGTTGGAGGCAGTTAACACTTGAGCCCAGCCAAGCAGACAAGGATGAGTAGACAAGTCCCAGGCTAGTGGGAGTACAGGAGGTAGTGGTGCTAGTATGGTACTCCATGTGAGGTAACCCACCTTGCTTCTCAGGCACTTCCAAGCCAGCTCAGGTATCTCTGCATGGCATCTCATTGTCACATGGAGTCCTGTGCATGTACTTCTCATGTAACAGCATGTGGCCATTCCTCATTCAATCTGTCTTTTTTGTTTAAAGTTGTTTTGGGCTCAGTCGGTTCTCTGAGCAGAATAGAATGGAATAAAGTGGTGTTTTCACTTGAATGTTTTGAGGGTGCTGGTGTTAAACACAGCACAGGAGGAAATACAGCTTAAGCTTTGTCTTAAGCATTTGAATGAGTCTTAATGAGGAAAGGAAATATGAAACCACACAGAGGAACTTGTACAGTTGGGGTACTTAAAATTAGTTTTAATTTGAGAAGAAAAAAAGAAAAAGTTCATTAGTTTTTTAGAAGATAAAAGATGCTCTATTATACAGTATTACTTTGTTAGCTAACACATGGGACTTTCATGGGCTGTCTGTTGCAATAAATTACGTCATTTTGGAACGGCATAATTCTAATAGAAAATCTCACTTGACTATTCTTGAGCAGTAATACTCTTCACTTGTAGAAAAACCATTATGCTTAATTTTATATTTTTGAAAACCTGCATTTTCTGTTTTGGAACAAGGAATTTGGTTTCTCCAGAAGTAAGATCTTTTTCAAATAAATGTGTCTTTTTGTAACTATGCTAGTAAAATCTAATTTCAAATGATTCATATGTTTTTAGGAAAGGGAAAGGAGGAACAGCATGCCATTTTTTAGTGGAATGTCACATTGCTGCCATTGTCTGGGACAGTGCTTCAAAAACAGTGAAGCTTTACTCCTCTGGGGCCAAAGTCCCATTGATCTGGATTTCCTCTGTAGTGTTGCTGCCAATACACTTCACATACCTGTTTGGGCATCTAACTGCTGTTGATTTGGGTTTTAGGGGTTTAAGCCAGTTTTAATTTTGCTTCTGTTGACCCAGCAGTTTCATCTGCCTGACTGACTTTTGCCAGTCTTCCCAACAGACGGTACAGTGGCTGTACCTACTCAAGCTTTTTTTCTGAAGGCATCCTTATATAATGCATTGCACTTCAGCGTGTGTCTCTGCCCTCCCATGTTATCTGTAGACCATCAGTGCCCTCTGCTGAATGGAGTGAGTTGTGGTTGCAAGCTGGAAAAGATACAGCTCTTTCACTTCCAACACAGCAATGAATATTTCATGAGCTGCTGTCGACAAAAGCTCAGTGGTGTTTTCTGTAATGGTGCTGGTTTTTAAGTTTTCCAAGCAGTAAGTGTATGTCAAAGTGTTTGCAAAAAGCCATGTCTCCAACTTTTTTAAGTATACAGATGAAGCTTTTGAATCAGCATGGCTTGGAAGTTTCATCAGACTCTACATTTACTTTGCTTTGTCTTTCTCATGCCCTCATTTTTCTTGCTGTTATTTGTAGTAGTTTGCAGTTGTGAACCTCTTTGCTTTCTGCTGTATGTTGATTATCATGCAATGCACAACCCGTGTGGATTTACTTACTATCTTTTGTTTCCAGGTATGATGGTGATCAAATCTCTGGTGATAAGGAAAAGTTTGCAAGGTAGGCGTGTTCTGTAGAGCTTTTCTGCTGAGAGAAAAAAAGAGGGATGTTCGTGTCCAAAAGAACTCAGTACGTGTGCCTCTAGCCTAGAGAGCTGGTTATTTTGTTTCTGGGTGGTAGGATGATCAAAGTATTTCTGACACAGAAAGAGTGGCCAGGCAGGAAAAAGGGAAATCAAGTATGTTTTGTCCCCATTTTTATTTTATATGATGCCATTCTGACTGATCAGAAATCAAGAGGGATGGCTGCTCCAAAAAGACTTAAAATCAGAAATACTAACCCTGGACCTAAGTGCGTTTGGATCAGCTCCCACAGTCTTCCAAAATTTAATATCCCTCCAAAATTTACAAAAAACAAAGTTATAAGTGACAGAATTAGGCCATCGTTCTGTATACATGTTTATGAATGCCAGGGTTCCTAGGGCAGACACTCTTGGAAGAGGAGCACAGCCTCTGTCTTTCTTTTAAGGGTTTTAATTTGAACTAGTTTCAGCATGGTTTTTTGCTTGAACATTTTCATGGCCAGTTGATTAACCTACTGTGACTTTTTAGCTTTTATGATTATAGCTGAAATGGACTGTTGGGTCGTCTTCTCTTCTCAGGAATTTTTGCAGTCTCTTTGTTTACTATTTATAATTGTTGTTTTCAATGTTCAGGAATATTAAAATAGCAGACAATGTAGTATGTATTTATAAATGTCAAATATATGTTGAATATTTGTGTTCTTTGTCTCTCTCTCTTTTCTTGATCACCATTTCTGTGAAAATGCTGAACTTAGAGCAGCCTTTCATCGTGTAAAAATGCATTTTTCTTCCCCTTGTCCATATTTATCTGCATGTATATGCTGACGTGTACAGGTGTGCTGTCACACAAACTGTTCTGCTTGTCTGTGTGTACGATCCAGCTCCCCCAGGCGTTGTTCTCTCCTGTGCAGACCCACCCAAATGCTGTTTATCACCTGTTTAAGACAGAAAGATTCATCATTGCAGTCTCATAGATAATTAAGTAGATAAGGACCTTAACCAAAGGGATTGGCTGTGATATACCAAATGATCGTGGGCTGTCGTTGCAGGCACCCACAGCTGGATTTCCTGGATATCAGATAGTAAGGATAGGCATTGGTAGGAGTAATAACTCTTCATGTAGCCTTAACAAGTGGATTTCTGGAGACAGTGCCTCATGGATGGAAACCTCTGTGTCTGGGAACAGAATACACATTGTAAAGCAGGGCAAGCCCATGCATTCCTCTGTTTCAGAAAGCAGCATGCTACAACTTGGCTTTTTCCTGCATTTTAAGAAAAGGCTCCATTATTAAAAGTAGGCAAAAAGTTTGCCAAGTCTAGCTTCTACTTGGATTATGAGTCTTTGTAAGAGTCAGTTCAGAAGAGTGTTGCAGTTTCTTTTAATGTTAAGTTATTGTACCGGTTGATGCTGGTGGACTCTCCAAGTGATCACCTCTCACATCTTGTTGGATCTGCCAGCGATCCCACAAGAAAATGCCATACACAGCTCATTGAAATCAGTGGAAGACGCTGCTTTGACATCTGAAGCATCATGTACTTGTCGTGTACTTGTATTTAGCTGCCATCTGACAGGTACAGTATGAGGAAAATAAGTGCTAGGCACTGAAGAATTCTAGGTCCATTTGGACCATTTCAGATGTAGATGTTGGTGTAATTTCTTAATAACAATCAAGCAACAGTGCTTTACAGTGTGGGAAAACTGAATTCCCAGACCTTTAGTTCTGAAAGGTTTTGGTGACTATCCATTTTGAGAATTCTCACATTTGACTCACCACCTCAGTCATATGTTTGCTATAAACGATGAGAACATTGGAGCTCAGCCCAAAGGGGGACAGCATCAAGTACTGTCATTGTTATTTCCCTACTGTGCTGTTCTTGAACATAAATTCTGATTTATGTCTGACAAGACAGATGTTTACTTACTGTATTTTGTACTCATTTTACTTATTTATTGGGGTTTTTTGTATGTACTGTTATACCATATATGGTCTCAGTCCTGCAGTCTGGTCCTGTAGGCATGTAGCATCTCCCTACAGGGATGTGAGATGTTCCACACAGCATTACATGACTGGAGATCAGCATTGTTGTGGAGTGAGTTTTTTTGTAAGTCAGTGCTGACACTTACTGCTGACCTGATCCAGCTGTTAGGGAGAGGTTTCCTCTACAAGAAACCTTTCATAAGCATATCCAACGTCTTGAGCAAGGACTGGTAGCTGTGAGACTCATCATAGCGAATTTGGGAATTTGGCTGGAGGTGGCAGTTGTCAGTTCCTCACATCTTTCTACTTAATTTTTTGTCCTTAAACCAAAGGAGATTAAACTGGTTAAGAGAGTAAGGCCACTTGCCAATAGCTAGAAATATGAGTTCTTTTCACAGCTATGGGCAATTCATGTTTATCCTTCTGTGGCCTGGGTTCTTTGTCTGTGGACTGAGGGATAACTGCTTAGCTTGGTAAAGCACTTGCTCTCCTGGGGTAAAAACAGCAAAATAAGAACGAATCATTAGGATTCGCTACCTCCAATTGACATTCTTACACTGATCATGTCTGCTTTTCTGTTGGTGTGGTGTTTCTTTGAACGTTCAGGGAGAATCACAGTGAGATAGAGAGGCGCAGGAGAAATAAGATGACGCAGTACATCACCGAGCTGTCTGATATGGTGCCCACTTGTAGCGCGCTGGCTCGTAAGCCTGACAAGCTGACAATCCTGAGGATGGCTGTTTCACACATGAAGTCCATGAGGGGCACTGGGAACAAGTCTACTGATGGAGCTTACAAGCCTTCGTTTCTTACAGAACAGGTAGATTTTTTGCAAATGTCTGTTTTCTCTGGTTTGTGGTCTAAGAGTATATGAGGAAATGACATGAGTAGAGCCTTAACTTTATCCTTCCCTGTTGTGTAGTAACTGGTACAAGCTACATATCCAAGGTGTGCATACAGACAGTTCTAAGCGTTTGGACTTGACTTTAACTGTACAAAGATCTCTCTCTCTGAAGCAGCAAAATGGAGGCTCTTACCATTGAGGTCTGTCCATGTGAAAAGCAAGTCACTTGCTGCCTCTCATCACTAGAAAGGAATTTTCGGCTCCACAACTGTTTTTTTCCCACCCTATCAAAGATTTTCTAAAACAGGTAAAACCAATCTGGAAAGACCTACCTGTCCCTCCTGGGTTTAGAGGAAGGCTAAAAATGGTTCAGTCTTAATGTCTAAGTTCCTGGCAGCTGGTCTGAGCAGAGATGAATCCCATCTGTACTGGTTGAGGTACTTCCTTGGTTACATTTTTTCATGGAAGAAGGAAGATGCACCCAGTGCTCAAAGGACAACTGTGTCCAGCTGAGTGCACTGATAGTTCCTACCACCTTCATTGTTTTCAGAGTCCCGTGGGGGTAATGTGCATTTTTGTGGTTTGCACGATTTAAGCACTTACACATGTAAGTTATGGCTAGAGGCAACACTTCTTTCTATTAGAGAAACAGCAGCTGCTGCTGACCTCTCAGTGTTCACATCTTCACTGACTCTGGCTCTCCTGACGTATGTTTCTGGAGAACTGTGCTGTTCAGCTGGTTGTTGGTAGGGCACCCTAGTCACTTCTCATAGCAACATTTTGGGTTTTTTGAACCTTGCAGAATGACAGTTTATGTTCATCTTTGTTAATAATGTATGCAAACAAGGTCTCATTATTCTCTCTTGTGCAGCCAGCTATGCAGTGAGGGTTTTTTATTGCCTCAGTGGTTCAGAATTGATGTGCTTTCTGTACAACAAAGTAGCAGAAGTTGATGGTCTGTTGAAATGGGTTATTAATTTCTTTAGTAAAATTTACCAGATGTTGAGCCTCACCTTATTGGCTAATATCTGCCATTTGCACACTAGACGTGCTGAGCTGTCTAACCTGGATGGGACTCAGATTGTCCAAAGCTCTCTGTCTGAGCCCCAGATGCAGTATCTTAACAAGCTTGGGTGGCCTCTGGAGCCACCAGTCAAAGGCTGTTCAAGCTTGTTTCCTAGAAATTGGGGTGGTGGTTAGTGTCCTTTCCTGTGAGAGGTTTTCAAGTTCTGTTTCGCAGAGGTGGTGTTTCTGTGTGATGCATACAAACCACTGTTTGCCTGTGCCATTCAGGGTACGGGGTGTCTAAACCCAGTGTCCCAAAGCAAGGGACACAATTACCTTGCCTACAGTTCCCCTTCCAATCCCAACTTGGGTGGGGTTGGGGCTCTGGGTGCTGCACCTCAGGTGCATGTGTGGATGTCTCAGGACAGAAGTACCCAGCAGGGGACTGTGTGAAGAAAAGGCTGAAGACAGACGTGTTACAGACCCTTGGGATCTTCGAGGCTTCATATTCATGTGCTGGAAAAAGAAAGCAAGAAGTGATACAACCTCCCTGCATAGTGACTCGGGCCCCCTAATGAGAGGGGGGCTGGGGATTCCTGTCCTTGTTCCCATTATACTTTCTGCCTTTTATCCAGTGCCTGTTTAGTTTACAAACAGAGCTCATTTGGGGGCGGGGGGGAACAAAAAAACAAACCAGAAAGACTTGTTGGTTTCTTTCCAGTTACATTATTCAGGATGTTTAATTAAGGAGTGAGTTTGCCATATGAGTTATAGCTGTCCATTTCCTCTGTTTGTACTCCAAAATAACTTTTTTAGTTTTTAAATGCTAGATGCCTATCACACAATATGTAGTGGGTTTTAGTTACTTAGTTTTCATAAAGTGCATTGAAATCTTCAGATGAAAAGCAATAAAGGAAAACAAAGTGGGTTTTGTCTTTAAGATCAGCAGTTTGTGGTTTGCTGCAAGTTTGGCTGTGTTGTTGTATCAATACGATGGTGAAAATTTCTGCCTAGGTTGTGATCAGCTACTAAGATCACAAGTAAACAATATTCTTTGGCAGTGACAGATGTGTTATTTAATTACCTTTCCTTGCTGACATTCTGATCAAATCCTTTCTTTGGAAGGAGCTGAAACATCTTATCCTGGAGGCTGCGGATGGGTTCCTGTTTGTAGTTGCAGCTGAGACGGGAAGAGTGATCTACGTGTCAGATTCTGTGACTCCTGTGCTGAACCAGCCTCAGTCTGAATGGTTTGGCAGCACTTTGTACGAACAGGTTCATCCAGACGATGTGGAAAAGCTGCGAGAGCAACTGTGTACATCTGAAAACTCTATGACAGGTCAGACATGTCTGATACATGGCTCTGTGTGTTACGGATCCCTGCAGAGTTTTTCTGGTGTTTAAAATGCCTGGGTTAAAAATCTGGTAAAAATGAAATTCAGCAAGATTAAACTGCATTTTCTTGCAGGCAGTACATTAATATAAATCTTCTTTTGCCTGACAGCGTTCTGCTTGATGTTTGTTTGACTTGAGTCAAACCACCTTCATGTAGCTCTGCATTCAAACTTCTGGCTTGGGTAGGTTTAGAGCCTGGATTGTTTTCAGGCTTGGGCTGGAAATCTGGATTGTTTTCCTTTCGTCCTCAATGAACTTGTGACTTCTTTACAAATATGTGTTTCTTTAGGGCAGTGTTTATTTTGAAGACAAAAATCATACTTTAGACTTTTCCATTTTCATAAAAATTCCTTGTGGTTTGCTAACGGGAATCCTGGTGAAAAAAGATCCAGTGTTTGGCAGCTGAAAATCTAGTGGATTTTAAATGGGAGGCTTTCTCCTGTAGCAGTGGTATAAGTTAGCTAAAAGATGACTATTTATCATTTTGTACATAAAAGTAAACCATATTCCTACCTTCAGGATAACTCTGGCTTTTACAGTTATACTCAAGAATGCCAATGGGAAACTACCACTGTCTTTAATAGGATATGTGTATGTTGGAGCTATGAGGATTAGCTAAATCCTGTTCTAACTCAAACCCGGAAAGGAGGAAACCCAACTTCTGATTCTTCCATGTAGTGTGTTTCTAGCTGAAGGAAAAAAGCTAGGGGAAAATATTTATAACAAAGTCCTGATCCATGCAAAAGACACGTAATTTCTTCTTGCTTTAGTAATTCAGAATTCTGACCTGGTTTGCTGGACGTTTTGGTGTGTTTCATAACTCAAAGGACAGTGATCCAGTTTTCAGTGAACCTGCACGCTGTTTACAGCTTCCATGTCAAAACAGTGCCAAATTCATGATTTCCTGTGGTTTGAATGTGATGTGGTTTTGGCAGAGCTGTCGTGTATTCAAACTGGAAACTCAAAGCAAAATTCTGTGGTGAAAATCCAGATGGATTGAAATGAACAGTTAGGGGAATCTGACAGAGTGAACCAGCTGAGTTTTATACCATGAGACTTGCAAAAAAGCACAACCTCTCTTTTTATTATGTAGCATGTAAAACATTTTAACGTACGTACCGTCTTCCTCCAAGAAGCAATTATTTCAGAGTCTTAGTGAACAGTCATGTTTTGACTTCCAAAAGTATGGGGCTTAACCTGCTCAAACTAGAGCAGGACTAGGCGAACACAGAGAGCTTCTGAAAACCCAGCTCTACTTTTTCCAGTTTTAACTGTGTGCTTTGCTTTTACACTGAACTCATCTGTAGCCAGTGGAAAGAGAAGTTCAAATAATAGTATTTATAGGGATAAATCGTTTCCTTGCCTGAGTCTTTTGGAGTTGTCAGATTGTCACAGGAGTCCTGTAAATCTGCTGTACATGGACAGCTGAACACTTTCCCAGTGTGATAAAAGCATCAGCCTGTTCAGAGCCAGTGTAGCCTGCTTAGCTATGCTCCTCAAGGTGCAGAGACAGGCTGGATGTAGGATACTTTTTAGGGGCTGGAGACTGTGTGTAGTTACAACTGTTCCAACCAAGTGTGAGTAAGAACAGTGTGTAACTGCTCCTAACTATATGGGGCACGTTGTGCAAGTTTTCAATTACAGTCATTGGAGTTATATATACAGGGCAATTTTTTGGCTAGCTGAACATCTCACAAGCCATGAACACAATCATCAGTCTGCTTCTGAATCAAGCATAGACATACAGTTGCATGCATGTACACCATCTCTCATAAGATCGTCTTCAAACATTTTTTTAAGGTGTCTGCTACATTTTTCTAGCTTTTTAACAAAGTTAGTGTAGAGCAAGTGACATCATAATATAGTCCTGCTTTCTGAGGAGTTTTGTTTTAAAGATGTGACTGGTGAAGTACATTTGTTTAGTTACTAGTACTTTTATCAGTTTGTTGAGAACCTAGATAAACAGAAAGCTCTGGATTTGTTATATTAAACTTACATTTCCTTGACACTGTAAGGTACCATTCAATACAAGCAGCAGTCTTTTCTAAGAACTGTTAGTCCAGCACCAATTTGCTTATAAATAGCATGCAGCAGTACCTGAGCCTCACTGTTATTCCTTTGAGATACCTTTTATGGCTGCATTTGACGTTTTTCCTGCTCAAAGTGAAGTTCACTGCAGGCAGCAGGAGAATCTTCTAGTGACCTCTGGCTGTTGAACACAGGATGTGCTTAGGGAAAAGAGTGGATTTGCAGGTGAAAGTGTAATGATATGTTATGATTTTTATTTTTCTGTCCTTCTCATCTTCTCGGGGTCCATCTTCTCAGCCATGTAACTTCCTTCAGCCCTTGAACTGGGGAAGCAACAACAGCATCTTGACAAAGGAGAAACTTCACTTCCCTTGCATCAGATCAGAGCAATGTCCTTTGGTTATATTTGTTTGTCCTGTTACAAGTGCTGGCCATTAGCACTGCATTACTGGGGTTTTCCCAGCACCTCTTAGCCATCCTGCTACCCAGAGAGGCTGCTCCAGACCCTGAGAATGTGGAAGGCTGCCACTGCCAAAGGGGAGTGACAGAGAACAAGCTGGTGGAGAAAGCAGGCTCCTTCTCACATATTTGCCCCCAGGGGTAAGACTGGGACTGGGGCTGTGGTTGCATGAGCATTTTTTTTTTGGCAGTCATACCAGCTTATGCAATCCTCACCTCAACTCACCCTCTCCTCCTTTGGCATTTATGTGGTACTACAATGAGTCACATCAAGGGGACCCAGACGAAAGCTAAGCTAAGCAAAAAAACCCTTGGTTTTGGTAGAGACAGCTCTTTGGCCCACCTTATTGTAGGGTGCTTGAACTCTTGTGCTACCACCAAGGAGAAGCAGATGGTCAATAGTTAAGAGTAAGGAGAGTAGAGAGCAGGATTTCAGGAGCAATAAAAGCATATGCCAAATTGAAGCGGCTGCTTAACTGTGGCCTAAACCATGTAGTACGTTTGGGGAGTTAATTGCTTGCTCTATTTTTAACTGTCAGGATATGGAGAAGGATGGATAGTTTCTTTTCCATTTTGTATCCTTTGAGATTTTAATCCCTGGAAATGGAACAATTGTCTGCTTGTTTATTGTACATTAATTGCAAACACATTGTAGCAACAGGAAAGCTGAACTGTGAAGTGTATGTATGGTTTGAAATGCTCTAGAAAAGATGGCATTTGAGACTTGAGGATAGCAACAAATAGTGCTCCCAAGAAGTCTTTACATGCGTCATAGTCATGATTAATCAGAATGGGGCAGATATTCAAAGTAATAATTTATTTTCCCTCTTTGTTCTTGGAAATCTGCAGATGGTAAAACAAATCATTTCAAATATGGATGAAGATCAGTTCCCACAGCAGGATCCGTTAGCAAAGACCTCTTTGCCCTTAGGATGCAGTGATGAAACTTGATGGATGCTGGGTTCAGATGCAGGTTCAGAGTTGGAAGTTGTGAAGGGCTGACTAGCACACAGTACGGTGGAAGCCTGACACAAGTGAGAACCTCTGAACAGCTGCAGACAGCAAATCTCTGGTGGCACAGAGAATAGACAGAACTTAAATCTAAGTGCCAGGGAAAGCAGCTTTTGAAGAGTACCTGTGCTACATTTACGCCCCAAAAAATGCCTGATCAAGTATTGCAGTAGACTCTTCTTCCATTAAAATGTAAAGTTCGAGAGCACTCTGGCAGACTGATTTTGCTAGTCTAACTCTCTGTAAGCAGCTTGGGAAAGCGTAGAATGAGGAATATAGATACCTCTGCATGGTTGCCTGAAGTACTCCCAAATGATTCTACGGCGTGTCTGAGATGTGCTTGTCAAGGCTGTGAGGTCCCTCTTCCTGCAGCCAGCATCTCCAGTGCTGCAAATGGGAAACGCCCAACTACATGATACTCAGTCCTGAGCTCCAAGCAGCACAGCACATGGTAATCCAGATGTAGCTAACGTCTTCCTCCAGCCTCTCTCTATAGCTAAGGCAGGGCAGGGAGCAGCATATGTAATCTCATCCATGGCACAAAGCCTCCTCAGGACATTCAGGATCAGGAGGAGTCCTTGTAAACTGTTCTAGATGAGTAGTTAAGAGGTGCCGAAATTGTGGGCCTGTGACTGCAAGAAAATGATGAAAACCATAAGTTCCACAGCTTTCATTTTCAAGCGATTTAGAAATGACTAAGTCAATTTATTTGCTAGCTGAGAAAGATTAATTGAGGTTACTCCTGGACAGAACTTGTATGCCAAGTTTAATCTTGGCATGGTATTTTATTGCCATATTTTTTAAGTACAAAAAAGCAGAACTTCATGATGGGAATGGTGACTGACCACAGCAAAAGTTGAGCTGATAGGTACCTTTTCAGAAAAGAAGACCATTGTGTGACAATTCACTGTGGTTCAGGAATATTATGGAAACATCACTTCGTGTTACACAAGCAGAGATTTGGATTGGGGAACCTGTCTCATAGAACCTTCAAATAATATGTTGTCTTGCAATAGTGGTTTCAGCACATGCAGTTTTCTGTCCAACTTCAAAGCTTTCTGTTACAAAACACTGTTTGTAGACAGCCACAAAATTCAGATGTTGTAGCAAAGTCAAATTGTCTGTAAAAATGAGAAGAATAGTGTTAAACTCAGAGGAGGGCAGTGCCAGAGACCAGTGGAGCAGCAAAGTAAAGCTTTCCACAGCACTGAACAGATGGGAAATGCTCAAAACACAGTAAATAACCACATGAAAGAGAAGATCAGGAATAACTTCTCACTACAGTAGATACTCTTCCTGAAAAATCTGTGCAGGAGTTTTTTGTGCTGTGAGTTGTCTTATACTTCTGTGTCCATTTTCCAACTCTGATTTCTACATGATCTTTCTTAGGAGAGAGGGAATTCTTCTCATACACAGAGCCAGCCAGTGAATGCAAATATGCTCTTCTTCATGATGACTGTTTTAAACTCTGACTTGTATTAATGATTTAGGAGAGACTCCAACTGATATGGAGAAGAGCTTGGATGAGACTCTTATTTGGCTTCATGTGCAAAATTCTCCAAAGAAATTAAAAGACTAACTTGAGGCATGACCAGAAATTCAGTCCTGGCAAATATAATTCTGGTTTGCCTTAAATATCATCATCAGTAACAGTAAAACTCACGTCTAATAAAAAAGTAATGTATTATCAAAACATCTAATTAATAGAATGACTTCTGCACTATATTACCAACCCACAGAGCTTCCCCTTATCCAGTTAAAAACTGGGTCAGCCTATTTCTAAAAACAAAAAAAGACTATTTTTATTGGTGCCCAAAATTTTATACAAAAATATAGATGTTTTTCTACCCAGAGTTCTTAACACAGCTTTTTTTTTTTTTTTTTTTTTAATAAAAACAGAAGAAAAAATCTCTTGTTCAGAGAAGTGTGTCCTTCCTGAGACAGCCAGCAAAACAAGGAGCTGTAGTAAAACTCCTTTGGGATTTTGTTTTTTACTCTTTGGTTCTGAAGAGCACATTTATCAGATTTTTATGCATTGGAAAGGTACTCTGTGTGTAAAGGCCTTATTTCAACTGATAGTAGTTGATTTCGGATTATTTTTTTTTTTAGTTTTCTGTCCATGAAGTCTTTTAAGTACATGAAGCCTAAAGAACCATCTGTCTCTGAAACGTGCCCAGCCCTGCAGCTTAGAAAGTCAGAGTACAGAGAATTAAAACCAGATTGCAGTATTTTAGTTTTTAACATCTTAGCAGAGGATGATTGACCTAGTAAGACCATTAGCCTCTGGGCAGGTAGGGAATGAGCTGCATAACTTTTTGTTTATAGAGAGAGCTGATAGCTACTTGTGCTTTTTATCCCATGATAAAACAGTAGTTCATCAGCTGTTTTCATGGACTGTCCATGAAATGTAACGATCTGTAGGGTGAAGTCAGGCAGACACCCAGTAAACAACATACAGCAAAACAGGCGGGATAAGGAGGAGAGAAAGTTTCCATATACATGATATGAGATGTCCTGAAGTCTTTAATGTCTCTGCAGGACTGTCTGAAACTTGACTCTTAATAGTTTATGGGATTTTCCACCCACCCACAGGCACATACCCACACCCCCCTCACTTTATTCCTTGGAAGGGTGGAGGCCGGAGGCAGCTGCGCCAGGGTTATTGCACCTGCAGTGGCAGGGAACAGAGAGGTTTTTGAAAAGAGATGCTTCAACACTGAGATTGTCCCCTGTTTTCAGGACATGAATTCTGGAAACGTACTGCCATGTATAGAATATTTGAGTGATTAACGTGAGCAGAGTATTTTGGGTTTCAGTCTGGTTTTACTATAGAAAAAGACAATTTTGACAAAGCATGTTTTCCTATTTTAAGTGTGAAACCTCGGAAGAGATTTGGCTCGTTGCTGACAACTACCAGATCACCATGTGATACCTGTTTTTCAGCAAAGTTATGTGGTCCCACAGGGATTGTGGAGAGTGAAGAGGATGTTTCAGATGTAAGACTTTCCATGCACACCAGCGCTTTGCCGTGCCATTGTTCCAAAGAAGAAAATCTGCCCGCGTTTTTGTGGACCAATTGTTCTCATAGCAGGAAGGTCACAGTGCCACCAAGAGATGGCCTCTGAGCTTGGACAGTGCCAAGTACAGGAATTTGTGGGTTTTCCACCCTCTTCTATTCAGCTGGTGGGTTTTTTTACACGGAGGATGGAGGAAATGAATGTTGTGCTTCCTTCATCCCCATTCTGTTTGCAATCAAATTAATTACTGCAGTAGATGGTTAGGAGCAGGAAACAAGGAAGCTCTGCCTGTATGTCCTGTACATCTTGGCTGTCCCACTAGTGTGTGCTTAGAAGTGATGCCCAAAGCCTCTGTGTGTTCAGCTTCTGTTGTCATTTGGTTTGATCCAGCACAGTTTGCCAACTCCATGTGACAGAATAGAAAAGCTTAGTGGGTGGGTGAAAGTGTCCAAGTCTGTGAATGTGCTGGGCTCTCCAGAAGGAAGACAAGGAATGTTTTAAATATGCTGTGCATTAAGTTACACATACATGACTTTATGCTTCCTTTGCAAGTGGATCACCCTGGTTTTCACTTGGACTGAGTGAAACAAATCCTTCATTCAGTTGAGGCTGTGTGACCAGTATCTGTGGTCCCATGATCTTACAGGGGTAATGCAGAGGGTGGAATTCAGCTTTTTGTGTTGTTTATGTGAGAAAGAGGACTTTAAGGCCTTAGAGTGCCATTTCTGACCTTTGACACACTAGACAATACCACAGAAATAAGAAAACCCCAGTCTGCTCTCAAAAAAATACTTTCAAATGATCGTATTTTAAACATATGGTACATTTAATCTCTCTAACTTACTCCAAGAGAATTTTGTTTTACTTTGGTCTCCAGGGCTATTACTGGGGGAAAAAAAATCCCCAATGTTGGGAGAAGCCAGCTATGTATAAAACGGTTCATAAAGCAGCTCCTACACAAACACAGAGACCCAGTGACCCAGTGGTCTCCTTGCTGCTGAGACACTCTGTTTGGGTGGAGAGCACTGGAAGGAAGACTGGTGATAATAAGCTGCATTTTTTCCAATTACTTTGGCAATTATAATGATGGTTTAAAGAGGTCAGTATGTGTTTTTACCAAAATAAGGAAGCAACTTTAGGCTAGTACTCTGAGATGGACTTATTACATCTGATTAGCATTAGAGAATGCTTTAGGGTGAATTTTCAGGTGTTTGGGCATGCATGTGCAAGTGGGTTTTGTGGCTGTTATTTCTCTTCAGTCTTCACCTTGAGTTTCTCACTTAGAAACTGCTACATACTTAGGTCTGTTATCACAGATGTTTGACTGGATCATTTTCAGCTGCTGGGTTTCAAGAGGTAGTGGTTTTTATTAAATGTTCAATATTTATTCAACCTGCTCTATTTTGTTAAACGTGGTGAAATATATGGAGTTAGTGATTTCTGCCTAAGCCCACCCCCCTTTAAAAAATACTAGTGTTTCACAAATACCTGACCAACATCTTTGGTTAATACATTGCCAATGAAGCAGTCCGAGTGTGCCCCTTGGAGCCTTTTGGCACTGGCCCTGCTTGCAACCCTCTGTAAATCTCAGGTGCTTCACTGCTTTGATAGGAACACCACAGATGCTGGGAGGGTGCAGAATTAGCCTTAACATCTGCCCTGTGGAGTCCTAGCTTTTCCTTTAGCCTACTTTGAATGTTCTGTTGTCTCAGTTAAGTTAATAGAATGCACTAAAATATTTTATTATTGCATGATGAGTTATATCAACGCAACTAGGGAGGCAGAGGGAGGAGTGGTGCCTGGGAGTGATAGTGTTCTACCTGTCTGCTTACCTCAAAAGGGGCATAACTGACTTATCCCATGCTGCTGTCGTTGCTCTTTCCTTAGCTGAAGCTCTCCTATAGCTCCCCTATACTGGGACAGCAGAGGCAGGACTTCCATGCTCTCTGATCCTTCCCTGGCCTTCCACCAGCTCACAGAGTCCACAGCACCCACTTGCTCCCCATGGATTCCCTGCACAGAGCTGCATGAAGGGACAAGCCCTTCATATGGCAGCACGGAACCAGGGTGGTGACATGGCCACTGTCAGTTTTCTGTGCTTTGCTCTGTTTTATTGTAGTGCCTTACATCTGAACTTACATCATCAGACTTTCTTCTGTTTTCGTAGTAGGGAGACTTCTGCATGTAATTTGTGTCTTGAGTCTTCAAAAATAGAACTAAAACCTATAATGATGTTTTGCCCCACACACCTTATTTTGATTGAACTAAAGAAGTAGCCTGCAGAAACAACCAGACAGTATCCCTGGGCCTTTTGTTCTCCCTTTTATCTCTCCCTTGTCATATACTCTGTCCCCAGCAAAATACCTCACAACATCATCTTGCAGTCATTATTTATTGCCTGTAATGGACTGATCCATGGTATGTCACTGGCTCATGTGGAACAGTCCACAGCCAAATTTCAGAACCAGACAATACCAGTATTTACTAATAAAGCATATATCCCAATTCTTTGAGGTTGGTAATGAGGTACAAGTAATTTAGAATGCCAAGAGCTGAAGGGTTTTTGGCAGAAGTGTTTTTAGTGAAGCTTCCTGCTGAGCATTCACTGAAACAAATAGGTTAATTTAGAAGCTACTTAAAACTTTTTTCTACTGATTTATTATGCGGCTGTGAAAGGTAAAGGAGTTACCATTGCAGAGTTATTTTGGGTAGCTGTTCTGTCATGGGAGTCTCTGCTGTTGGTGCTTTGGAGTAACTGTTTCTGGGGTTTTCCATCCTTTTTTGAGTTATAGAAAGTCTGCTCTTTTGAGCAGCCCTTTGTGTCTGGGATCGCTGGCAGGCCTTGGTATGCTAATTTTCTCTAGCTCAGATTTTCCTTCAGGTACATCTGATAAGTATAACTGAAGTGTTACCCCAGCTGCCAAGCTCATGGAACCATGAATTGGGTGATACTTGTCTAGTGACTGACCCTGAGAGTACCTGTGGAGCTCAGAATGTGGCTGTGTTGGGACTTAGGCAAGTGTATAGCAAGATAAAGCTTCTGCTGCTCAAGTTTAAAGGGACAATGCAAGGATGAAAAAAGAGGATCATCATTCTGCTTTACAGACAGGGAACTGGAACTGGAGGCAGTTGCTGTTGTATCTGTGTGTAGGGAGAGCTTACACCTCTGTATGGGCTTCTATAAGCTGTTTTATTTGGTATGCTGAGTATTTCCCATGCATAAGATAACCATTGTTGTGAGTTCAAAATGCATTTAATCCTTAACTTTTTTTTTTGTGTGTGTGTGTTATAACTTAACTTTCAACATGTGCTTTGAATTACTTGCTTGGTTTTTTTTGTCCAGTTTTTCCAGGTCCATCAGCAGAGAAACTTGCATGTGATCTGTAACACTATCCCTTCAGATAGTCCCTTCAAATTAACTCAATGGCAAGGCTCAAAAGCTCGCATAGTTTCCTTTTTAATTTAATTAAAATGATGCATATTTGCCCAACAGTGTGGAGAATTACATGATGCATACTGGTTAGTCAAACATGAAGGCAGACACAGCAGAGACATTTTGGCCTCATGAGCTTTTATAAGAATAAGTTGTATTAAGCAAACAGCTGTGTAATGCGAGGGGTTTCTTATTGAAAAACAAGAGGGGGTGAGAAAGCTTTCCAATTCCCCCTTTGTGGGTCACTGTCTCCAGCTGGTAAGTAGGGGACAGACAGATATTTAAAAATAGCTACATTTCAATTGCATTACTTTCTTTTAATTTTTTTTAACTTTGCTTTTGATTGGATCAACTCTTCATTCTATTGTGAGAATGTCATAACTTGACTCTAGTGCTTATACAACGCCTTTTGCAATTAGATGATGTAAACCTTAACATATTTAGAGAAGTTCAAATAGTCCCCCTGAGAAGCTAGGCTAGCGAGAGAGTGAGTTTTGATGGTTTATATTTGCAAGTGGAACATTAGCCATCGTTACAGGATAGGTAGTTCAGGAATTTTTTCATGAGTGCGGAGGGAAAAATGAGCAATAGAGAGCATGTGCTGGTTCTAAGTAGCATCATGAAAGTGGAGTATTGGATTCAAGGGAAATTTCCTTTCCTTATTTGGGCTAATTTCTTTCAGGTTCTATTCTGATACATCAAGAGGTTATCACTGGATGTAAAGAAAGAATAATCAACTGCCCAGCCTGTTGTCTTTTACAAGTGTAATCAGGGTTTTTTGTCATTTAAGCTGATTATGCCCTGATAAGCATGTAGTTGTCAAGAGTTTTTTATGGACTTTCTGAGAATCAGTGTGGATTATATTATTGAGAATTTTTATCTACAGCTACAGTGCATTGAGAACTGCGTTGCTTATATAAGCTTGGACTGTGTTCCTAGCTGCACCTCCCCTGCTGGCTGACCACAAGCAAGAGAAATCATTCCTTTGTGTTTCAATGTCCTCATCTTCACAACAGGATTAAAGATGTGGACAACAACAATTACCAATAGCAAATACATGCTTGGAGCCAGTTGCCTATTTTGTATCCTGCTCTGTTTCTGAGTGTGTTAGTGATGCTCTGTGATGTAGTGGTACGTGCAGTGGGGTGGGGATATGGTGCTGGCTCCTGCTGCATGTTCAAGCCAGCACAGGAGAGCAGTGAAGGTCCAGCCTGTGAGAGCTAAAGCTGTCTCATAACATCTGGGTGGAAGGCGCTGCCAGCTTTGGAGCAAGAGCAACTGTGTTTTGTTCCTGCCATCCTACAAGCTTCTTGGTTGATATGTGTGTAGTGTAATGACAGCTGGGGAGTCCTGTGTGGTCCCTGCTGTTGTTCCAGGCTGAGTGGGGCTGACTGATTTTTACAGTTGTACTGTATTCCTGAGGGATATTGGTATGCCGAAGTCCCCATGGCTTTGTTCTTCTGGAGAAGTTGGACCAGGGCACAAGATCCTATATGGCAGGGGACAGGGGTATGAGTATTGGCTTGCTGTACAGACTTGCTGGTAGGGTACAGTGATCTGTGGGGATGTCCCATTCTCTGTACAGTCAGACCAGCTGGGAAGTGTGCGTGGGAAGAACTTGTTCCCACCAGCAGTGCTACCTCCTTCAAAGTTCTGCTGATCCCACTCCTTGAAAGATTTGGTAGGATCATGATTTTAGTATCAGGAGTTATTTAGATCTCATTGAACATCTCCACGTGATCAGGATTATGTTCTTCTCCACCTCTCACCATGTCCTGAGCTTCAGGGACAGGGATTGAATTTGTGATTATGGCCCATAAAGGCTGGGATACCAGGAAGGGATGACCTGTGCTACCAGACAGAACCCAGGGGCTCCTGCATCTATAGGGGAGACAGTCTGGAAAACAGACCCTTTCCACATGTGAATTAAAACTGTGTACACTGCTAACAGTGCAGCTACAACACTTATTTGCATGGAGAGCTCAGGCAGGAACTCGAACGTTCAGGACAGGGACTGTGTACTCTAATAGGTGTGTGTGCATGATAGATATGTCTGTGCTTTAGTACCTTTATGTAAATAATGAAACTCAGAATGCTAAGAGAAGAGCTGTGTGAACATGATTTTTTTTTTAAAATGTGTATATTGTTTTATCTGCATATTGTGAGCTGCTTCTGGTTTATGTAAATGTGAGTTCCTGAAAGGGGAGCCTTCAAATACTGTGTTTGCATTTCAGTTTTGATTCTTAATGTCTTCTTAGATCATCTGTAATTTTTTTTTTTATATTGGGATCCACAGGGCAGCTATATAGTTATTAAACTTAATAGAGATTAAAGCACTTGCTGAGCTGCATTAAAAATGAGATAATGAGATAGAATTTTATCCCTTACAATTATAAGGGTATAAATTTTTAAAGGTTTTAATTTTCTTTTAATTGTTGAATTAATGCACAATTTTTGCTTTGTTCTGGCATGAGCCCATCAAGAGTAATTTAATATAAATTGATCAAATTTAGGCTATTTCATCTTCTTTTTGAAGGCATTTTGTTTATGTATTCATAATGCATCCATTGTTCTCAAGAGGAACTCTGCCAGCTGAATACCTCAGTTGGTGTAGAGGTGGATGCTCTGCTGTAGTTGGTGCATTTGTGTAAACTGCTTGCTGCGTTCTTGCACATCTTTCGTGTCCCCAGGTACAGTAACAGAGCTGGCTTTTGATGCTGCACTCAGGAGCAATAAAGCCTTTTCTGTGCTGCCTCCCTACTGGTGATAAATAGCTCATTTGCAGTGCTGCACTTCTGCATGATGGGCTGGCAGCTGGTAGTTTTAGTTGAGGACATGCATCTCTAGGCTGGTCTCTGCCACTGGTTTCTAAAGATGTAATGTACAAATAGAGACCATCACCACAGAAGAAGTTCTTTGTTCTCTGACTCTTCAGTTTGAGGGTCAGCTTACATTTGGAGCTGTGTCCGGAAGCATCAGTACCTTGACCATCACTTTGCTTTTATTTTTAATTATTTCCTCTTGTTTTCCTGCATCCTTGTCTTACTTTTTCTGTTTTTATAGCTAGATAAAGATGATTTTAGTTTTCATAAGGATGTTTGGGTGCAGTATTCCTGTGTCCTGTTTGTCTTCCCAGAGTAGCCTGTGGAGTATTTTTGATGAACACAAAGTCATCTTTTGTTATCATGTCCAAACCAAACTTCGTTTATCCTTTATTTTATTTTGCCTGGAAAGAAATATGTAGACAATCTGGTGGCTGAAATTAATTATGAAATATCTAACTTGTTCGTTGTAAGACAAGACATTATCAACTACAGGATGAAGCTTGCTGGGTTGCTGAAGATATTGAGGGCATGGTGAGGCTCCATATATTAATTCAGACTGTTTCCTTATCAGGTTCAAGGCTGTTCGCAAGACAGTAGTCCATCTACTGATAATTTAGAGGGAAATGAAAAATTGTATCACGTACTATGCCAACAATATTTTTGTGTGCATGAAGCCAAAACAAATTTCTTCTGATCTTTGTAAACAGGTGGTAGCCTTTTTCTGCAAAAGAGGGTTATTGCCATGCTGCAAAGTGGATGTGAATACTGATTGTTCTTAGAGGCAGCCATTCCGACTTGCACTGAAATTTCTGCAGAAGAATGCCCTCATGTAACAATCACTCTAATTACAGGCTATAGGGTTCTCAGGCTCTGGGAATCCAGCAGGGAAAGCATTTGTGGTAGAATTAGGTATTGAAGCTTATGGATATTTTAATCCACAAAAAAAAACCCCACAGCCCCAATGAAAAAAACAAACCCTGGAAGAAGTAACAAAGAACAGACTGTGTTTGATTAGCAGGCTATAAACCTTAGCATGCAGTGCTTAAACATGGAGGAACAAATTTTCTAACAGGCTGGTGCTATTGTGTAAAAGGAGGATTTGAGCCAAACTCCCAGATTTGAAACCCCATGAACCTTCAGTAGCCCAGGCCAATCCTTGGCTTAGGTTCATCTCAAACATTGCAAACACAGAAAAGGTCTCTGAGCATTCACAGTGGCGATCGGAGATCCAAAAGGGGATGGTTTGTGTGTAAGGTGTTCACTGTTTGCACACACAAGGGGTGTATCAGTCCCAGTATGAACATTTGCCCCTTTGATCATTATGAGGATGTTTTCAGAGCATCTTTGAAAACATGCTGCAGCATAACAGGAAGAGAACGTTTCTGGCTTATATCCTCAGTACTTCAGCTGGCTACTAAGTAACCTCTTCAGTGTGAAGAACTTTATCTGGCTTCTCTAATTCTCACAAAATGATGACTCTCTTGCACATTGCCCCTCCTCTGTGGGCCCCTCTGACAGTCCTTTCCGGTACTGACAGCTGACATCAGGTTCCTGGGTCTCATGGTGGGTTCCTGCTCAGAGGACAACTGGATTATTACAGGTTTAAGCAGTACTGCCTTCTGAATGGCAGCTGTAGTGGGTAGATTTCAACAAATTATGAATTGCACCCAGACCAACCAGAGAGATTTATGTGCCAGTTTTATTTATTTGCTTTCTCTTTTGCAGCAGAGTAAGCTCTGGTTTCCTCCAAGCTGTGCAGGTGCTGTAACTGGTGATAAGACAGCAGCAGTGTCAGTCACAGCAGTGCTGTGATGGAGACGAGCATCCTGTACTTGCTGTGTCTGAGGGTTGTGTCTGGAGCTGGAGAGGGGAAAAGTTTAAGATGAAAATGAACTGCAAGCAATTACCAGTTTATGGGAGAGCTCGTAAGGGATCCAGCGGGTGGTGGCACTAGCTTGTAAAAACTGTTCTTCCGAAGAAACTAGAAGAAATTTTAAAAGTGCACATGTGCACTGTTCAGCTAGCAAAAGCTGTCAGAGCATCCTAGAATGTTTCTTTTTAATAAGAATATAATCACCAACTTTTACATCAAAGGTACTTTTTGTGTGTTTCCTTTGGAAATAGCTAAATGGGCCGTTATCATCAAGGTGGCAGCACCAGTGTAAAAGATGCAGGAACACATGGAGATAGGAATGTTTTATGGTTCGTGACAGAGCTGTCATCAGAGCATGCCACCTCCTTGAACTGAGCTGTCTGTATGACACCGAGTTGTGATTTACGCCAGTTTGCTTGACTGCACTGTGGGACCTGCCAAGGTCCATCACATGAGCAGCTGCAACCAACTGTAGATGATATTAAAGCCGGTAGAAGATGATTTTGCAATTCTCTGCTGGCCTTTCTCAGAGTCAGCTGTGGAGTGGTGAGAAGCCTGAGGAGAAACGGGTCTGAGTTTTGTCTTGAGACCGGGTGATGTATTATCACAGTTGCAGATTGCCATAGCAATAAGAAGTCACCAGAAATACTGTTGTAGAACTCCAGCTTGTCCTGACTTCACTGTTTTTTGTCTCTCCACACGTCTTTAGACTTAACTGGTAAAAGCTAAGTGCTGGAAGTCTAGTTCTAGGAATGAAGTTGGTGTTTTGTTTTTTTTTTTTGAGTAGTTAGCACGTAAAAAGGATTAACACTGCACCTGGATTGGCATCATTAAGCAGGAGAGGTCTCCAAAAGGAGGGAGCTGTTGGTGGCATGTATGCAAGACCGTGGGCAGACACAGGGTGCGAGCACTTGGGAGTGTTACACCCGTTCCTTTTTCCAAAGCTACCTGTGCTGCATGGCCACACTGGCTGCATACAGACCTCACAGTGGATTGTTTCCCGATTTACTCTCCCAGATATGGTCTACACACCTGGCAACACCAATATTAGCTTAAAAGGTCCAACAGAGATACAGGCCCTCATATTTCGTGTCTTTGGAGATGCATTTTAGCCCATGGAGTGCACTGACAGGCTGGTCTGAGCTAAATTGAAAGCTTTGTCCTTAGTCTCTTCAGCTGTAATTCTTCCTCTCTTTCATATGGTTTGATCATAAGCTTCTAATAATATATGAGACACAAGCTGCTCGTTCCTTCTCAAAATCTACACTACATTGTTGGAACTCTACAAGGTTAACACACAGACACACACGATGGACTATTGAAACAAGCTGCTGAAAGAGCTGTGTCATAATATCTATGTACCAAATGCTTCTCTGACTCATACCCCCCCACATACCCCCTGCAGTGATTTTGTAAGTCAGGGCAAAATTTAGACTACTATTTGTTATCTGGTACATATTTCTAAGACATTGCCAAACAAAAGCTAAATTTAAAAACTATGACTTTTGTTGTCGCGGGTTCCAGACTTGCCAAAGGAACACGTGTCAGCAATTTTAGGCTTAGTGGCCACATAACTCTGAAGTATACTTATTTCTATAGAGTCTCTTGGGTGATAAAGCCTGACACAGTTCTGTTAGCTGTTTATGTTCACTGTCACTGCCTTCTGGTTATTAGTGTTGCTTCAAGAATTTATATTGGAATAGAAAAAAAAGATTCATGTAAACTCATCTGTTATTTATGTGTATGACAAAGATATTGTGTCTTAAGAGCTAAAAACAATGCTTTTAATGATTGGATTGGGCTTGTGTGCACATATGGACAGCCACTGGACAGTCCTGAATATATATTCTGTCTTTATTTACTTGATCATGTGTCACATTCAGTTGTGAGTCAGTTTGCCTCAATGCCTAATGGTGTTCTATTTCCCTAAATTAATTGATTAGTTGAGAGGATGGGGAAAGACTCTGGCTTTGGATATAGAAAATGAGACAAAGAGACTCTCTGATACAGGGAATGGAAGTGTGTTTGAACTTCAGATTCATCCTACACCATAGGATTAGTGTGACAGAGCTGGGAAAAATCATACTACTGTATTTCCCAGCTCATATATGAATTGTATATCTATATTAATTAATATATAGCCCAATGCTGTGGATTGAAGTATCTTTGGGAGTTACTTCCAAGCTTGCTAACTTCTTAACCACCTGATACACACCTTGGAGATACACCAAATGGTGTTCTGTCAACAAGGATGGATTTCCTCAGAAGTAGTTATCTTTAGTATACCTTAAGAGTAAAATGCTGCCGCTTAGGTCTTTATGTAAAATAATGATCTTTAAACTGTTTTGTGGTGATTTGATTCCCATTCATGGATGGAGGTAAGTGTTTTCAGTTAAAATAATTCTGAAATTAATGTTTGGCAGCAGGATTATTTCAGAACTTAATTCTTGGACAGAGACTTTGAGGAAATCTGATGAGACTTTGAAAGTATTCTGCATGATTTCTTCAATTTAGCCCAGTCAGAGTATGGTATCTTATACTGCTGTAAACCGGGCTAGTTATATCACAGCCTATATGGTTTCAATTATTGAAAGGTACCGTAGCTACCTTAAACATGCATTTTTGCTCATGGCCATGTGTCCTCAGCACTGGTGGCTGTCATTTCATTGCCCAGCAGCTGTTCCACTGCGTTTCTCGTGCCCGCTGTCACTTCTGTGGCTGTGTCCAGCCCTGAAGCGTTGTGGATCTGGGCCAGCACCATTTCTAGTCTGTGTTACTAATGTGCAAGATTTTGTTGTCATCTGTTAGCAACTGAGCTGTAGATGCAGAAGTCCCTTCTGTTACTTTCTTGACAATAACAGTAAGATTCAAGGTGATACCTGTGCTCTACCATCACTGATCTGAACTTATCTGTAGTAACTGCTGCCTTCTGTTTTGTCTCAGGAGAACGGAAAGGTTAATCTGTTGCTACCTTTGTTTTTTTAATAAAGACCACCCCAACTTACTGTAGGAGCATCAACTGAGTGCTCCCTCCATCCTGTCCTCTCTTGGGATGAATTGGTTGCTGTCATCCCTTTTTCGTGCTGTGTCTGTGGGGTGTGTTTGTAGTCAGCTTACACTGATCAGCAGAGTCCAGCCATGGACCTTGCAAAGCCTCATGGTGCTGTGTGGAGAGTCAGGTCATCTCACTGATCCAGCTGAAAATTAGCTTTAAAAATGTGTTTGTATGTTTATCAGCTCTGAAAGGGCCCCACCAAAAGTGCTGCTGTGACATATTCTATATCTCAGTGTCAAGGAGAAAAACTTGGTCTTCTGTATTCCTTACCATCATCACAGTCCTGAATATGTGAGGTGGTATTATGGTGGGAGTGTTCTGGGTAGATGCAAGAGCATGGGGAAAGAAGAGCAGCTGTCAGGGAAATGATGCATGTTGATTTATCTACAGTTCTGGTAAAGAGTGGAGCAAGCAGATCAAGTCAAAAAGCTGTGCTTGCTGTCATTGTTTTGTCTGCCTCCAGACATTTGACCCTGCCTTGGAAGTTGGTCTTGGGCCAACAGAGAAAAGAGCGTCACCATTGTGTCTCAGAGTCAGCTTTGCTGAAATCATTAGTTAAGCCAGCATACAACCGATGTGAGAGCGGGATCAGGATGTTTTGTTGGTATTTTTTCCCCCTAACTGGACTAATGTCATTTAGCATACAAACTTACTGCCATCTTGGGTTGTAGTAAGTGGAGTTAAATTTATGTATTGAACGTCAGTTGCTCTCCTTGGCTTTTCTAGGACGAATCCTAGACTTGAAGACTGGCACAGTGAAGAAGGAGGGTCAGCAGTCTTCAATGAGAATGTGCATGGGATCAAGGCGCTCCTTCATTTGCAGGATGAGGTATGCATCTACCTTGTATCCCTGTGATGGTTCCAGGCCTGTCTCAGATTAGACTTCAGACATTTTCTTGCACTAATTTGACCTTGCTTAAGAAATGAAGCTGTAATGACACACTCCCATTAAGCATTTCCAGAATGCTTGGTTTTGGAATGGGAGTAAAACTGACACCTACCTTACTTTATGATTAATGACAAAACAGCACCTCATTTGAGTGTTGCAGTTATTTTTATCAGAGTGGGGTGAAGGATTCTCTCCCTAGAGAACTTCATGACAACTTCACCTCTGGAATGTAAGCCATTGTCCTCTTCTAGTCCAATTACTCAAATCAGTTCTTTGGGAACAAAGCTTTCACAAATGTAATGAAAGTCCAACTCTGTGTATTTTTTCAACAAACCAATAATATTAAAAGAATCTTGAAGACAAACAGGAATTCAGTTGCAAACTTGCCAGCTATGTAAGAATTAACCTAAGCCTGGTATGAATTAACCAGATGTCAGCTGGTTGATGCTAGATGAATGAGTAATTGTTAGAGGGATTTTATTTTGCAGTTTTCCAGCTTCTCCTGCATTGCTTGGGCTTCTTTAAAGAGATCTGCCTGCTCAGTGCTTTCTGACTGGATCTTGTGGGCACTTCTCTTGGAGTGCTAACGGGATGAAATGCCTGTTGCTATTGCAGTAAATTTCTGTGTGGTATGGGGGGAAAGTACATAATTACATCTGCAGCCTATATCCTATGTATGTGTTGAAACCAGATAATCCAGAATTTATTATGGAATGAAATACACAAAGCAAAGCACTGGGCACGTTACAACAGATGCCTGTACTTTGGTTATGTGGTGGATTTTCTTCCAGTCATGTGAGGTAGCTGAATGTATGGCTCTCTGGTGGCTTTGTAAGGGGTTTACTTCACACCTGCCAGATTAGACTTCAAAGCTATAGCTCCTTTTCCTCCCTTAACCTTGGGGAAAGAAATACAACCTGGCAGAGACATGCTTGGAACATTGTTTTCCTCCAAGCTGCACCTAGTACTTGTGTGAGGATGATTTTTTTTGTGCAAAGGGAATGAGGCCTAATGTCTTGTTTACAGTTGTTTCCCAGCTTCTAAAACATTTCAGATTGCAGTTACTTCCTAGCACCCTGATTCTGTAAACTGCAGTGCATGAGAAGAATTTTATACATGTTGGTAGCCCCATTGTTTTTGTAATTCTGAATCTTATTTTAGTTGTTCATTCCTTCTCGTTGGCAGTGACTGGTATTAAAAAAAAAAAAAAAGATAAAAAGAATAATAACAATTAAAAAAAAACACTTTGTGGGAAGAACGAGCCTCAAATAATGTGAACTTTCCTTGTGATTACTTCATTGTTATTGTTCTTTTTTCCATTGAGAATGAACTGATTTTACCCTTCAAACTATTTACTTAGCTTCGAGTGGATTGTTAAAATTATACAGTTAGGCATAGTTAGAAATATCATAAAATATACATGAACAAGTGTCAAAGTTACTTGACAGTGTAATTAGTCTGTTCTTGCAAAAGTTAGATTAATATAAGCTAACATTGTAGCAGTTATATGGCAGGCAAAATGCTCTGTCCAGGGAAGCTACTGGAATGCTGAGATTGTTTTGTGTGGGTATTTGAAGGCCTGACTTAAATTTTCTCTAGTTTTCATCCCTGTTTGATAGTGTTTTAAAGTGTATCTATTCTTCAGCCACTCTTGGAACATTTATTTCAAGTAGGTTTGGGGGAGTGGGAGGGAATCTTTTCATAGTCTCGTCTATTTTTCTTTATAAAATAAAGTATTTGTAGCACACTCAAAAAGCTTAGACTGTGGAAACAGCAACTTCTAAGAAAACATGAATCTGTGACTTGCTGTCAGAAATACATATCTATTATTGCCTACTTATGTATATGAATAAAGGTCCTAAAAGGAATTTTCGTCTTGGCTATTTATATTCAGTTTTGAGCCCTTTCAAATATTAATTTACTTTTAGGTGTGGAAATGCTCCTCTGGATCATTTACCTCTGAACAGAATAACCACCATGAGAAAAAGATACAGGTACTATTACTTAATTTACCCAAACAGTTAGTGGCCATAATAAGCACTCCTATTTCCCACTGGTCTAGTGCTCAATGGAGTACTGCCTGGATAAACATCTACATTAGCACACAGCATGAAATAGCACTTCCAAGAAGTATTACAGAAAACAAGTAAGGCGTGAATAGCTTTGTCATGGAGCTGATGTTGTACAGAGCTCTAGGTTGACAGCAGGTTGTTTCAGACTTACAAATGTAAAGTAAATCATTAGTAGTGATTTAAAAACATAAAGTTATTCTGCATGGCAGTCAATGTGATATTTCTGTGTTTCCTTTTCATTTAGGAACGGCCTTGGCCCAGTAAAAGAGGGCGAAGCACAGTATGCAGTTGTCCATTGCACTGGCTACATCAAAGCCTGGCCACCAGCAGGTGTGTGTCTATCTCATTGAACTCTCTGCAGGACAGTTGAAAACCTGGCTTGGGGTCCCTTTTCTGATACAAAACCAGGCTGAATTTCCATGGGGTAACCCATTCAGTCTTATCTTGAGAAGCTTCTGATACCAAGAAATCACCTGGTTTTACTCACTCTGGGCCTCCTCATTTTTCCATGTGAAACCCTTCTCAGTTTCGTTGACAGAGAGAGCTGTGGAAGCTGTCAGTAATGTGGGATTGCAGCAGCTGGGGCCAAAAGGCTTCACAGTGGTGGAGTTAGTGGAGAATGTTCAGTGTTTGTGATAAGTTCTGTTATGAGGCTGTTTTTCTGGGAAACAAGTCTTGGCATATTGCTTTCAACTACAGAGGAAAATGTTCACCTACTGTAACTCTTATTACATATGGGAATATTTACCTTTGAAAAATTCAAAAAGGAGACAGTGGAGCTCATCCAAACGTCATCATGAACTGGGTTAGTTGACCTTGGCATTTGCAGGAGTTGAAGAGGCTGTTTGCAGTATGACAGCGCCTGCTGGCATGAATCAAACCACGAGTTGTTCTGCCCTTTTGTGGTCGTATACCACAAGCATAAATCACATTTGTCCAGGGATTAGGAGTGCTAAGAGGTGGTTTGCAACAAGTCTGTGCAGTGGTGTGCAGACACCAGCCTGCGGATGTG
>NW_008630832.1:63138-69670 GCF_000691845.1 Merops nubicus | reverse complement strand
CCTGCTGAATTGCAGTTTCAAAGAAGAGGAGAACCTCCTTTCTTGGTGCTAATAGGATTTAGAATACTTCAGTGTGCTGTAGGAGTCAAAATGTTCCCCCTTCATTTCTGCCCCCAAAGAGTGAGAGCACAGTGTGTGTAAATTGCTCTATGAAAATGAAAAGGGGGTTTTGTTTGTTTGCTTTCTTCCACAAAGAGATTAACTTTTCTATCAGTAATTCCACAAATAATTGAATTCAGCCTTGATGTGCAGGATGTATCTTCAAGAAGGTTTAGGTCAAATGAGATTTCTTGCAGCTGCTTACTTAGCTTGAATGAAAAGCCTGTTGTGGGAGTTTTTTTAAGACATCTCACCCTTCAGGGATGTATGTTGCTACTGCAGAGCTGCAAGCTCATGAGCTCATGGCAGCACTAGTTACAATGTCAGCAGTTTATGACTTCCGGTAGCCATTTCTGCAGGTGAACAGGCCCAGTAGGGCAAGAGCTTGAGGTGAAAAGCATTTTCTGAGTCTTTTAAGTGCCCTATTGCCAGGTATCACATTGTAAGTTGCAGCTCACATTAGTAAGGTGTTTTCCTCATCTCCAGCTCTTCCAAAACCTCCTTGCTCTCCCATGCTTATCAGCTTTTCTAATTTCCACTCATTAGTTTATGGGAAGTTTATGCCAGTGTATTCTTGGACTATATTTCACTGAAGATCAAGCAGGAGTTTTCCTGCCTTGTGTGTCTCTCTCTCTCCAGTGTTCTGGCACATTTATATAAAGAGGTCACATCCTGACAGCCTTGACTTTGTACCGTTAAACCAGCCCCCTCTTCCAGTCTCCATTTTCACAATGCAATCTCTTCTTTATCCTTGTGTCTTTTCTCTGCACTTTTTTGTGTTTTCACTTAACTTTTCAAAATATGGGTCACTGGCACTATACACTATTATTCCAGATGAGACAGTAGTGTTGTATAATGAGAACAGTATTTCCTGTCTTGACTGGCAGTATACAATATAGCATACTTCTCTTTTCTATAGTGCATCTACTGGCATTCTAAATCACCTGACACAGATATATATATCAGTTGTGAACCCAAAATCTTCCAGTTCATAGTAAAAATAGCTTTGAATTGTGTGATCCTTCAGTTAGTAATACAAAGTTTCATCCCATTTGTGTTGCTATAGTTTATGACTGTTATTAGTCCCCAAGGGCATGCTTATGCATTTAGTAATGTTGAATTTCATCCCATTTCTATTACTCCACTGCTCAAAATCACATGGTGCTCCCTTATGATATCCCAGTGCTCCTCCACAATGTTAATGCCTCCAAAGTATAGCACAATCCTACGGGATGTTTTTGATTTTGACAGCCTTATGTGGAATTTCAATAGTCTTTTATGTTACCATCCGAATTGTTACTCATAATAGTGATATTTGAGTGCCTTTTTCAGGGCATATAGGACTGAATCGAGGCCTCTTCTGTGAGTGATCATTTGCCTTCCTAGTCTTACCCACTTTGTGTGGGTGATGGCTGTGCATCCACTGACTTTTGGAGTCCCAATCCATGGGCTGAATCAGTCCCCAGTATGTTTGGGTGAATAAGTGGCAACCTCACTGCATTTGGTCTCCTTTCCAATGGTAATTCAGCCATAACCTGCAAAGCAAATGAAATAACGGCAGCAGTAATTGAATTTGCTAAGGCTTTTCTACCCTGTAATAATATTACTTCTGTTCAAAGCAGCTCGAGCAGCAAGCCCTTGGCCTTCGCATCATCTCTGGATTCTTGGGAATACATGGATTTGTGCTAAGTTGCAGCTGTTTAAAAATGCAGCTATGGAAAGAACCATTTAAATTTCTTTTTCAGTTGTCAAGTGGACACTCTGTATAAACTCCACATCCTTTTCTTTCAGAGCATGCCACGTGGCATGTGAATTATACAAGTAATACACAACACACAGAATGTACTTTCACAAACAAAATAACAAATATTTAGCAAATGCATTTAATCAGTGCTTAATCTGATTTGCATAGTGCCTGGTGTTTTCACTTTCTCGGTTGTATTGCATTGTCTGTGGCCAATATGTTAACTTTTTTTAGTCCCATACGAGCTATAACTCAATCAGTTTTGATACAGAAATTCAAGACAAGAACTGCTGTGTGATTATTATTAGTGTGATAGACTTATCAGTTTTGACAGTGCTGCTGCTGTGAGTAGTCTGTGCTGAATCTCTTCAGTAATTCACATACTTCAAACGGGTGAAAGCAAGCGACAGCTGATGTCAGTATGATGGCATATTTTAAGGACTGAGGGGTTTTTTCACAGTCAATGTGAAATCACTTTGCACACCTAGCCTGACATTTATTTTTTTTTCTCCTTGTCCGTAATGGAACAGCTTGCTTATTGGCAGACTACACTTTTTCTCTGAGAAATAAGAAAGCATCATGCCTCATCCTCTGCCCAGAACTGAGTTTGGAGCATGCAGCACCTGCAGGCAGCATCTGCCTCTCCCCTTTCCTGACAGAGCAGACCCAGGAGGGCTGCAGCCTGAGCTTCTCTGCATGGAGAAGGAACTGTTTGGCTATTCCCTTAATACAGTTGTGTTGGTCTCTGGATGAGTGGGACACAGAGGGAAGACCAAGCTGCTTTGTGGAGCACAATTATTCATGCTGGGGTTGTTAATAGTCTATTTTCCTCCACTGTAACTGCAAGAGGAGGGCAAAGCTATGCTCAAGTACAAAACGAACCCAGCATATGATACCTACATGCTTATGTCCCCAGAAATTATATGCTGGCCTCAAGTGATCAGGCTGAAGTTTGTGCAGAAGTCAAAGAAAGAGGAGTCAGATATTCCAGATCTATGTTGTTTAGTTTTCAACTTAAGCAAGCATTTACTTTTCTTCTGTGTTTTGTTTGGTTGGGTTTTTTTTCCCTTTGAGCATCTCATTCCTAGAAGGAAATGAATCTTAGGTGACCTATAGGATATTTTCCTAATAGGTTGTTTCTTTGTTCATGCCATAACAACTGATGGGAAATATTTGGTGGAGAAAAAAGATACAGTCTGTCAGGATGTTGCTGGTTTTCTGTAAATCAAAGCCAGGACCTGCAGAAGAACACATAGCAAAGAAAAGTCTTAGATAGATACTTATTTCAAAAACTTCAAATAAAAAGTCCCAGAATAATGTTAAATTCAAATAATGTTGAAATCTTTTTTTTTTTTTCTCTGTAGCTTTTTATCTTAAAAAAGAAACATTTTAGTCTTCCAAGTCAGACTTACGGTAACGTCTTAACCACAGCATGCCAAAGCTATTAGGTTATTTTAAAGTTTGGGCCAGAATCTGGACGTTTGTGCAAAGTACTCCCATCTTTCAATACAAAACAAAATAGTTGCTTGAATATTCTTTGCAGTGCTGTCATTTTTAAGGCTTAAAAAAAAAAAAATTAAAAGAATTTAGTGTTTGTTGGGATTTTTCATGAGATTTTTTTCCTTGGTATGCAGTAAACATGCACCGCCGTTTTTTGTGAAAGCCTTTTTCCATTGTTATGTGTGGGAGACAGTCACACAGTGCACAGGCTTGGAACTGTCAGAAATGGTTCTGATGGCATTAGGCATTAACAGGGGATTGCTAGTGACCACTGGACACTGAAATTGCGTCCTTCTAAAGACACATAAATCATTTATTTTTTGAGTGTAGTGAAGTAAAACCACAAATCCACTAACATTCTTCTGTGTCTTGCAGAAAGTATGGGGTAGAGGTATAGAGGCAGAAGGCAGAAAATGAAGCTGCTCTGTTGATAAAGCCAACTTGAAGCTCACTTGAATAACTGAAAAGTTCCTGATGTCCACACAAATGCATTCTGTTACCCTGTGGGAAACTGCTGGCATAAGGGGTGCTTGGAAATTAAATATAACTCTAACAGCACAGCATTCTATTTGTGATGCTCAGTTGCAGGCTTAGCTTTGCAAATTGTTGATATTAACTTGAACAAGCATAGCACTATATTTATTATTCAAGAGGAGAACATATTTGGTGTTGAGAAGCAAAGCCTTTCTCAGGGTTACACAGCAATGTATGTTTATTTTGTTGGTGCCTCCTAAAAATCAATTTCACAGCTGCCTTCTTGGAGGCCTTTGCAACATTTTTTGGAGATACTGATGGTGATGTTAGGGACCAGTATTACATTATGTTAAGAGCTGGACAAGCTGGTATTAAGCATGGTGCACCTATCTTTATTCACCTGTCCCTGGTGGAGTATGTTCAATAGGAAGTATGCTAAAGCAAAAGTAAATCTCTCTAGAATGCATCTCATGTATAAATTCACAGTTGACACTGTGTAACTGTCAGCAATAGAGTAAAGAAAACAATTTCCCTCTGTGGAATTCTGTCAGTAACAGCACCTACACTGTAGGCAGCAATCATTTTGGTGTATTTTTACTCTAGGTACTTTTAGGGAAGGGTTAGTAATTCACCAGGTCACATATTGATTCATTCCAGGCAGATTGTTTTTTATTCATAGGATGTGTTGTGGGATAACTCAACTAATGCTTTTTCCAGTGTGTTATACAGAGCAAATGTAATCCATCTTGCACCAAAAAAAAAAAAAAGGTGACAATTAATACAACAGCCTCCCTTGCCAACAGTGTGACATCAGAAATGGTGTTTCTTAGCTAGGTTTATTTTTGGAGATTGTTTATGTTGCTTTGAGTTTATTTGGGCAGTAGCAAGCATAGACCAAGTTCCTAAAAAGGAAAGCGTTGTTGAAAACTGCAGAAAAAAGATGATGTGAAGTGGAAGCCACCCAGCTGAGTGTCTTTGCTGTCCTTTGCAATACGCTGGGCTGCTAAGAGAACGATTGAAAAAGCTTTTGCAGTCAAGGGAAAATACTTTAAATTTGTCCTTCTCAAATGGAAAACTCCATTTAAAAGGGATCTTTTGATTAAGGTTGTCCAACTAGAATGCGTAGAATTTCTTCCTTAAACCAGCACTTAGGCTCTTGTATTTATTTAAGTGGCCTAATTCTCAGAAGTACCAGGCATCCACCAAGAAAATCCTCTGAAGGTGGTAGGACCTAGGATCACTCACCAGCTTTGAAGTCAGACCACCTGTACCAAGCTGTCTGAATCTAACCTTGATTGCTTCAGGCACCAGCTTTTCAAATGTTTGTTCTTTCAGATGATGGTTGAACTTGTGGGTTTGGGCTGGTGCAGAGTTCAGGACTGAGGAGTGAGAGACTCCTCACCCATATCCTGGAGGGATGCAGTCCCTACTGCCATCTTCCAGCCAAGCACTGGCTCAGCTCTTCAGTTGTTCTGGTGCTTTCTGTCCTCCTGTGGTTGTTTTTGTACACTGCTGTGTTTCTTTTGCAGCAGAGTCAGCGTCCTCAGTGCACCTTCCTAAGCTGCTGCATCATTTCATTTGTCTTGCTCTCAGGTCACGCCTCTGGTCACTTCTTTGTAAGATGAAACTGCTAGATTCCAGATATCATCCCCTGCAAACTGCACGCAGCTCTCAGTTAGCTGTTTTCTACCTATTTAAAATTAAAATTTCTCATGTGGAGAAGTCTAGGTTTAGTTCTGGGAGCTCACCCTTCCAGGCACCCCACATGTATGTGAGCAGGTATAGCAGCCGTGTATCTGCCAAAATCCTGTCTAAAGTAGATTGTTTGAGTAGATATGTTTGCTGCTGCTTTTTCAGGGTAATTTTCTCTCTTTTTCTCACGAGGCAGCCCAGTTCCGTTCCTTTGCCTGTTGGAGCTGTCGTTAGGTAATTAACAAGCCTTGTGTTGAGGACATAACTGTGTGTGAATACAGCAAGGAAGGAAAACAAAATACTTTTGTAATATGACTCTCTTAACTGTAGTTTCATGTCAGTGGTTTGTGCTCCCCACGGCATGCTGGTGCCTCAGAGCATGGGACTTAACCTGTGTTTGGGCTCTTGTTTGTAGCTTGGCTGGCATGTAACACAAGAGACTGGAATGAGGGGGGGGTGAAATATCAAAAGAGTGCTTCATAATTTAACTACTTGGAGGATAAACTGATAAACTGCAGGCAGTGCAGAACAGTCAGGGAGGGTAAATGGAGGTTGTCTTCATTCCAAGGGTATTCTAAGTCAGATGAAAGATCTTGGGTGACTTGAGTCCCTAGAAACCCACAGAGGCACTTTAATTGGAAGCACAAAATAATGTTTAATTGAAAAATAACATGTTGATTTCTTCCAATGTTATTTTTACCTTTACTGTTGTTTTGCCAATGACCAGGCCCAACAAAAATGATAGCACCACCAGCAGGAAGATGAACCAATACAAAGACTGTATTGTATACAAGAAGAATATTGCATGAGTGATTGCTGGGGGTACAAACAGATCAATCAGCTGGTACATAACCGACACCACCCTGAACGATCTCACAAAAGATGTGGCTCGGCCCACAACAGGTGGTACAAACAGTAAACCAAGAGTTCACATAGTTGGTATGGGAAACAGCCAAACCAGCAAGTTAAACATGTAAGAAAAAGGTGCCCACATGGCAACTCTCACCCGATCGACCCGCGTTC
>NW_008630832.1:9690-63068 GCF_000691845.1 Merops nubicus | reverse complement strand
CTCTGGGGAGTGCACTCCACAGACAGACACTCCTGACTCCCTGCCAGTGGTCCCAGCTTTTATCCCCAAGCAGACCCCTGACCTTTGTCAACTCAATGCAGGACCCCTGGGGCTCATTTCCCTTCTGGCTCTCCCTGCAGGGCCGGCTGCACCCTGGGGGGAAGCTCTAAGGCAAACTCACCACCTCTTTATGAAGGGCTGTGGGAATCACACACATGTCAACCTTAATTTGGGGGCTCGGGGTTCAAACCCCAGCATTTCAACTGTGTAATGATTGATTTCTTAAGACGCAGTCATAAGGTCGCATACTGCCACCCTGATCTTCTCATACAGCTGCTAAGAAAACATTTCAGAGGAGTATCTCAGTTTTTGGTGAAGGATGTCACATAGGTTTAGAACCTAAAGAGTTACTTAGAGCCATATTTATATCTGGATAGCAAGATCATTGTGCACAAGACGGAGGTTTTGCCCAAGTCTTGTAATGTATGACATGGAAATTCATACTGCACTTCAATTTCCCAGTTGTTAGAAGGGACAAGAAAGCTTCTCCTTTGTAAAGCTCTTGAGATCCCCTGATAAAATCAGGGTTATATGTCATGGGCTTAAATGAAGTTAGGCCCCCAAGATTGTGAATTCCATTGCAAATAGAGTTTGAATAGATTATTTTTTTTAATGAGGCACTTTTTTTTTTTAATATACTTTGTGTTCCTTTTATTATATAGCTCAGTGGGAACTGAAAAATACCTGTGGAGTGCTATTTAGAAACTGTCGGATCAGAGTCAATTATATTGATGCAAAATAACATCCTTCAGAGACAACTTCAGGTCATTCAGCAGCATTTATGGTTATTTTTCAGAGGCATCATTTAAGAAAGCTGTATCCTGTCATTCTCTGCAGGATCCAAAGATTGACTTACATTGGGTATTACAAATTTTGAGAGTAAAGTGGGTGTTCTTTCATAATAGGTAGCTGCTTTGCAATTAATTTCAGTAATGTTTTAAAGTGCCTCTTAAATGATTCACTGCCTGTTGTGACTGAATTCCTTGAAAAGCCTTGTGAAAGAGGTTACAGATCACTTAAAATAAGTCAACAGTGTCACTCTTGGAAGATGTTTTTTCAAGGGCTTCACAGGAAATTGGTATCACAAAACTGGAGTTGGGAAATAGCCTTAACTGAAAGCTTAGACAACTAGCCAGTAAACAGAGCTGATCTGAAGGTTGCTATTTGTGAAACACAGAGATGGAAATCGGTACACATGTGTGTTTTGAAATTATTCCTGTGTTTATAATAGTTACTCCTGTTTCACAACTGAAACAGGCACTGTTAGCAAAGCATCCGCATTTTTTCAGTCGTTTAACGTAATGACCCAGATTTAGTCCATTGCAGAAAAAAAGTAAAATCAGCTGTTAAATATGAGTACAAAGTTAGTGAAAAAATCTAGGGTGGGCCTTGTTTTTACAACTCATTATAATAGATTATTCACAAAGAAAACTGAACATGGTGTGCATTCACTGAACTTACTGAGTGGCCAGGTGGTTCCAGGAGCACTCTGTGGAGCAGTACTCATGGAAATCTTACTGTCCACCTCGGTGTATAATGGAATTTTTGTATCTGCTTTGTCTTTGGCAGCCAAAATAGCTGCCATGGGTACTGAATATGCATAGGAGGTATGTAGGACTGAGCACAACTAGATATAGATCATCTGACCTGAACCCAGAGATAATGCATTAAGGCAGTAAGGTTATTTAGTATGATTTAGAGCATCTAGAGTAATATAGAATGAGGCCAGTAGCACTCTGCTTATCCCAGTTTACCAATTATAACAGTATTTGTTATTCTTTACTTTAGGAATGACTATACCAGAAGAAGATGCTGATGTGGGACAAGGTAGTAAATACTGCCTCGTGGCAATAGGAAGGCTTCAGGTAATGCCAGTCTTACTGGATACAAACTACTGAAAGCGTAATCGGTGTCGTGGTTTAGTTGTAAAGGATTTGCACAAGGTTCTGGTACTGGACTGTAACTTCTGTCATGCCTATGAAATAAAAAGCACCTTGATGTCTGTGTGCAGCCAGTGAATTATAGAACCATAGAATTATTTGAGTTGAAAGGCACCTTGAAGATCATCCAGTTCCCACTCCCCTGCCATGGGCAGTACTTGTTTAGAACATGTCAACAGAGCAAAATCAATTGTGATTTTGGTGCATATGTCTATTTGACACAGCAACAGTGGTGAAGGTAACCCTGGTGCATGAGTGTGTACCTCCTAATCCCTAGGGTGCATAGGGCTGGGATATTCTAGGCTGTGAGAAATGTGGGAGTACAGGTGCTGCACACAGTAGTTTAGAGAGGCTCCCAAAGCCAGTTATATGCTGCCTGCTGTTATTCCATTTGTTCTCTCTCTCTGGCTAATCAACTGCTTGAGAAACTGCAATTACAGGAGTTACTCTGAACATGGTTAAGATAAGGCAGTCAAAAATCAGTTCACAAATAATAGCTTTATTCTCAGTGTGTATTGTAGTGTGCATTCAGATGTGATGTCAGCTGAGAGAACTGTAAGAATAAAATTTTACTTGCTTTTTGTCCAGACAGTTGCAGCTGATGTTTTACATTTTATTCTTTCTCCGTTGCTGGTGAGAGTTCTGAGCAGGAGCTAAGTGCAGTTGCAGTGAGTCTCCATCATCATCACAGCAGAGAGGCTGATTTTTTTTTTATATTTTCAGTCTGGGAATTCTGCCATGGGTGAACAGGTTTCACCTGTGATCTCCTCTACTGGCCTGCACCTGTTGCCATCTGCTAGGATGGCATCGCTCCTTCTGACAAGGTAGAATGACCATTTCAGTAGAGCACAGGTACCAAACCCATCTAATTTAAGGTGAACAGCTTGCACATGACTGGAAGTGTTGGTACTTCTGCAGAGTGTCTCTCTGTTACGATGGCAGGGCTACCAAAATGTTGCATGATGGGCTTTAGGTTGATCATGCCTTTAATAATTAAGAGTAATATATTCGACCAATGGAGAGAAGGAAGTTCTAGAGATTCGTATGTTACAGCTGCCAAAGAAAGGTGATTTCCAAGAAAATCACGTTAGTAACTTGTAGTGTCAAAACATGTTAGGTTAGAAGAGCCAGCAGGGTATGTGAGGGAGAGCAAGAGGAGGCTCTGTGGATGGGTTTAAGCACAAAGGAGTCACACAAATTAAAAACTGTTCTGTCACAGCAAATTGAGATCTTGCATGCAGTTAACTGGCTGCTCTGCTTCAAGACAGAAAAAAAAAAAAGTGATTTTGCTCCTTTTGCATGGGGACATGGTACACTGAGAAAGCTCTGGAAGTTGTAAGAAAAACAGCGGTCTCATTTGTAGCCCCTGCAGGAGTGAATGGTTGAAAAGCAGCCTGATTGCACAGGTTTCAGGCAGATAGCTAGGAATGCATCATTCTTTCTCTCTGATGTGTAGCATTTATAGGAGAACTGTGTTTTTTCATTATGAGCAGCCATTTGCTGGCCTAGTATCACCTATCTCAACTCTGGAGAACTTTGTTCAGGTTCTCTGAGTGTTTCAGGTGAAGTTCATCTCACCTGAAAGTTCAGTGTTTAATCTGAGCTGGTCCTATTGGATACGTGTATAGAAAATGAGTTGTATGAGTGGACTGAATTGTCCTCTCCAAGTCTTCCATTCTTGGTTGACAAAGGTAGGAACCAAGATGCGTAACTTCAGTGTGGTGCCACAGAATGAGATGAAGCCAGCTGTACTTATTTCTAACTATATCCCTCCTTCTTGAGAACTTCCTGTGTATTTTTTTTCCTGCTGTGCTATTAAGCTTATGTGGGTGCCACGGATTGACATTCTTGCCCTGAAAACTGACTAAAGGCTGTTCTGTGTCATTTGTTTGTGCTTCTGTTTCATTTATGACTTCCATCAGTAGTTAGCCCTCTGTCAACAGAATTTCTTCTTCAGCTACATAATCAAATTTGACTTAAGGTGGACTAAATGTTGTGGACTTCATTGGTCACAGGTAACCAGCTCTCCGGTGTGCATGGACATGAATGGCATGTCGGTCCCAACCGAGTTCCTGTCTAGGCACAACTCTGATGGGGTCATCACCTTCGTCGACCCGAGGTGCATCAGTGTCATTGGCTACCAGCCCCAGGTCAGTGAGTCACTGTAAATGTTCAGTCTGGTTAAAGCTCATGAAGAAGATTCTATTTGTGCATTAAAAAGCAGCAAACCATGAAGTCTTTGGAGCTGATAATTTGTATCTCGTGCACTAAATGCTGTTCGTTTTTCTTTGCTGTCCACGCCTCTGTAAAAATTTGCAGTTTAGCCCTTTGTTATGTGGGGTATCCTTTTAAACCTTTTAGATACAGTTAGAATTCTAACAGCAAGATGCTCTAAACCTTGCACAGCTTTCCAGTGAAGATATTTCTGTGATAGAAAGTTAACAGTGCCTGGGGAGTTCAAGTCCTGTGGATCTTGACTTCTGCCAATCTATTGAACAATAAGCAAACATCATTTATGGCATCTATTTTCCTTAAGGCGTACATCTGCTCCTCTGAAAAGGAGACTGGTCCCAGAACTGAGTAGAATAGTAAATGAACTCCTGGCTACCACAGCTCTCCCTCAGATGACTCTCAACAGTTGCAATAGAGAGGCAAAAATAATTTCTTACTCATTTGTTTGTCCCACATTTTATTTTAGGAAGCTTTATGATAACTGGTTTTCCAAAAATTAGTGCCATAAAATGAGCTGTAGTAGAGGATGTCAGTCTTTTTAAGGCACCATTTCACAGATATTAAAAAATTAATTAAAATCTGTTTGTAAATGCAGATATCTATGCAACAGTACAGATACAATGTGCAACATGATGTCTACAAACTTTGTTTGCATGATTCATCCCCAGTTAACTGAGTAGTCCCATTAAGGGTGCTAGATCTAGTGTCTGCGAGGATTACTTGCAGATCTGCATGTGGATTTGTGTTGTGGTCTGGGTTTTTTACACAGCTTTATGTTTTATTCTAGGATCTTCTGGGGAAAGATATCTTAGAATTCTGCCATCCTGAAGATCAAAGCCATTTGAGGGAGAGTTTCCAACAGGTGCTTTGTCCTGGTCCTTTTTTTCTGACATTTATTTATTATTTTTGTTACTATTTTGTTCAGAGAAGTAGCTTTTATTTTTTATTCCAAGGTATTTTTATGTTATGCAGAAGGCGTAGCAAGATATTAAACAATTTGTTGATCCATTACCACTCAGTTAAGCTGCATAAATGGTAATTTAAACTAACTGCAGCATGTTTGCTGTGTTTTCAAAAGAAAGATCACCTAGTTATACATTTTGGTGTCTTTTTTTTTAAAAAAAATAAGTTATTACTGCACAGTTAGAGCTGTTTTGGAGATGCTCGTGTAGATCTCACTGTGTTAAGTGGTATCCAAAGGTATTTACCTTCCAAGATGGGCTGTTGATTTGAAAGTAGATTCACTCTTCTGTAATGCTGGCTCGTTTATGATCTGAATTCTCTGCTAGAATAGAAGACATGTTTCATACTTAAATGGAGTTGCACCACTTTGCATCAGTAGAGAATTTGGCCCTTTTCCCTATTAGGAGTTGAAATATAGACAGAAGCAACAAAAGAAACATATGGAAAGAGTTAGTGATCTGGATGGATTTTTACAGTGGGCCACTTTTACATCAGCTATATGAAAGGCTTTTATTCTGGGACGTACAGTAGAAGTGCTTTCCCCAAACCTTCTGCTTGTTGCTCACCTTTTTAGCGCCTTCCGTGCTGCACGAGAAAGCACAGTGTAGTGTGCTTAACCCATTACTGAGCTTTAGATGATCTAAGTGGTTCCAGATTTTCTGACAACAGCCTGTAGCTCAACCCAGTTTTGTTAATCCATCTTGCGCTGGATGCCGAGATGTATTTTCAGCTGTGAAACATGGATATGAAGTGACTTCTAAAAGAATTTGTCTAGCCAATTATTTATTCAGGCATGGCATGGAAAAATGGAGCTGGAAAAGCCTCTCCAGGGAGAACAACTAAGTGCTGTTCTGTGTCCATAGAACAGATTGTGAAACTGAGGTTATGGCCTCTACAGAAGTGTTGGAGATAGTGTAGGGTATCAGTACTCTTGAGCTGTGTCTCACCACCCGCTCTTTCAAATGAAGACTACCAACTCCACTGCTGAGCCAGCAGAAAAGGCTGTGTGAGCACTCTGCATTCACTTCATGTCCCTTGAACAGGCTGAGTTCAAACAGCTGTTTTAATTTTTTTTTAATTTAAAGAATGTTTTAAATCCAAGCTGTTGGTTCATAGCCTGTAGGAGTTAAATGCCTGAAGTAGGTCACCACACCTTGGTTGGGGGGGTGGTGTTGCAGCTAAACCTGCCTGATGGGCAGCTCTCACCAAGAGTCAGGTCCTACTCCCACTTCTCTCCTCCCTGACCTCCTCCTCACCCTTCCTGCTGTGCTGATAGTAGCACAGATGGACTTGCTGTGTAGGCTAGCTCAGGGACTAATTGCTTCTGCATGGGACTAGCTTTCAGCTGGTACAGCTCCCTGAACGTGTGCCTGATCGCATCAGTGGCACAAGCAGAGCAGCAAGAACACATATGCTGTTTTTCACTAATACCAAAATGATTGCTTCCACTAATTTGTCCAAGTCGGAATGACAGAGAGCTGCTGGATAGTAAAGTCAGACACGCATCTCTGCAGTGGCTGCCTGGGGCTCACAGGGGCTGGCTAACTAACATTGGAGTTAATGACCTGGTCCTCCCCGTGTTCACTGAGAGAGATCAGGCTGAGGGAAGCTCCTGGTGTATCCCTGAGCTCAGTTGCTGTGGACTCGACTGTCACTACTCACAATTGGGCGTGTGCATACGTGATTTGCTGGATCAGGGACCTACAGGATTTGCTTACAGTCATGCAAAAAAACAGCAGGAAAAAATGCAGTGAAAGTTCTTGCTCAGTCGACCTGTGTCCAGCCTATGAAAATATCAGGCTGTTTCTTCAGTAGGCAATACCTTTTTTTGGGGTATTTTTATTCAGTACAGTAGCAATGTGATAGGAGCTGTTATTTCAGTCCTGCAATAAAAGGCTGAAGTAAACAGTTAAGCTATGCACCACGTGGTTTTTGTTTCCAAAGAATGTAAGAAAGTAAAGGTTAAACATTAGCTTTTGAATTTTTTGTGCTCTTTTGTTTGTGTGCACTGTTTTAACACAGTTCAGGATTTTCCCACCACTGATCTCCATGCTTTATATATTATTACAGAATTAGTGTTTGCTTAATTCAGACTTCAGGACAATAGATCACTGCAGTTTGTTTTATTATTGTTAGTTTGGCCTTAGAAATCTTTTCGTTAAAAGGTAACCTTGATTTCCAAGGTCTTTTTTTTTTTTTTTTTTTTTTTTCTAAAACTCTCTGAAAACTGGACATTTCTAATTTGCTGACAGTATCAGAACCAGGTTGGTGCATAGCAGAGGAGGGAGGAAGGGTTTGCAGGTTTTGGTCAATTGCCAGTATCCATCTCAAATCTTTTACTTCCTTGGCAAGATAAATTCATTCATCAGGGTGGGAAAATCAGGCCAGAATAAGATAGTCTCAAGGCCAAGATCAACAAATAGAGTTTAGTATCAAAGGATCCAGAATATAGCTATCTGATATCCAGTAGGATGCTATTCAAATTGAACATTTTTACACAAACTCTGTGTTTTTTGCCCTGGGTGTGGTAGTAGAAAATTGCTGATAAAAGAATGTCACTCACTGAACTCAAACTGCAAAAGCATTTGGAAAAAAAAAAAAAAAAGCCATTTAGCTCAGTATTATTTTGAACTTTCCTGGGCATTGCTAAAGCTTTTTTTTTGCCTTTTGTTTGCATTCTTTCCATTTAATCCTGTATTCAGTTGATGAATATGAAATGCAGACATTTGGAGAAGAACGGGATTAGAGCATTTTTCCTAATCCAGTTGCTTGTCGATAAAGACAGAGGGTAAATAGCTGGGTTTTCTACTTTTAGAGAATATAGGGTGTAGACAACCAATAAAAAAAACACATTCCAGTGGATAAGGATTAAGAATCCACAACAAGATGTGGCATTTATTTGCAGTGGATCTTCCCATTCTTTCCCTGAGGCACCCCTGAGATAGCTTGGTGGAAAAGCAATAAAAAATAAACACAGCCCAGGTAAGTGCCAGCTGAAGTTTTCTTCTGACTTAAACCAAGACTGTTAGATAAACATATCAAATAGAGTTAGAGTGCCACTGTGCAAGTATTGTTTTGAGCATACTTCTTTAGCTGGCTGCTTCTTACTTTACACTTGATGCCCAACTATTGACTGCAGCAAGACTTTAGCTACCCAAGACAGAATTTGAACTGAATACTGCCAGACATCTGACTCCTTAGTCATAAACAAATAAACTGTCCAAGCAAAGAATTTTTTCATTACTATTGAAATAGACCGTGGCTTATTGGTGTTCTCTCTGTTCAAAGGCTGCCTCACTTTTTCTTGTTTTGAAAGCCAGAAACCAGTGTTTCTTGTTACCATTTTGCCATTGTAGATAGTCATTGGGGGGGTGGGGAGGGAACAGTCTTGTCCTGTATGTTTTCTTAAAAAAGGCACCTTTCTTAATTATTATCCTAAATTTTGATGCTGATGTGTGATTTGGTATATCACATACATGAATTGTATAGCTAGATATCCAAGCTGAAAAGCAGACAGTCAACCTCAAAATGTTTTTTCTTCTTGTTTCAGCTGCAGTGTTTGGTTTATGATTTACACATAAACATTTAAAAGATCTTCAGTTTGGCTTGTGTCCAATCTTTCAATAAGCATCCCAAATGAAAACCTTTGTAAAACTTCCCTGTTGGGATAACAACACAACCTGTTGATTGTCCTGGGTCTATATTCTTACAGACAGGCCAGAAAATGGCATTTTATACAACAAAGCGTGTGGGTTTCATTCTGAAGGAAATAGCTGCAAATGTGAATTGGATTCTGCTTATTCTCTTCAAATTAAGAATCACCGTGCTGTGTCCAGAGCTTTCTGTAATTCAAGTTTACACGACATTGGTTACTGCTCTTTACTATTCATTTGCACAGCAGGTACCAATCTCCTTTTATTAACCTTTCCAAATGGCTTTGCAGGTTGTGAAACTGAAAGGCCAAGTCCTGTCTGTGATGTATCGTTTTCGTACCAAAAACCGGGAGTGGATGCTGATCAGAACCAGCAGCTTCACCTTTCAGAACCCCTATTCTGATGAGATTGAATACATCATCTGCACCAACACTAATGTAAAGTATGTGCCTTCCCAGATGCTTGTGTGTGTGGTTTTGAAAGAATTTAAGCATTGCTTGATTTGCTTAAAAGCATATTCTGATTTTTTGGTAGCCTGTCTCTAGCTGCATTTGTTTCTCTGTAGCAGTACAGTTTGTAACAGGGTTTTCTGCACTGTGAGATCTCACAGCATAGCTGTTTCTCTGTGTGTCGTTATCCTGTGATGCTTCCAGGGCCTGGCTGCTTTGGGGGAGAAAGTCACTTATCTATTATGTCATTTGACAAGCCCATTGATCTCAGTCCAGGCTGGCTTCAACTAGCACAGAGCTTCCAGCAGCAGACCAGCTGTGCTGATAGTGGAGGAAGGTTAGCCTGATTCCTAAGCCAAAGAGAAAATTGCATGTCCATGTTCATTGTGATCATACCATTCCATAGTCCTGAGCATCTTCTTCTTGAGCTGTTTCGGCTCTTTGCCAACTTTCATAGGCCAGAAATTATTTCCTAGTAGGCTTGAATGAGAAAGGTTCCTGAGACACAATTAAGATCTGGTGGAATATCCCCAAGTATGGGAACAGATCCAACCCCTTATCTTAAGAGGGAAGTTAAATCATTCTGCCTTTGAATTAACACGTTCAAAAATATGTTATTAGACCTCTTAGGAGGAGGTCACCCTGGGAGTGTAGTGAATGTTTGTCACTGTGTAACTGAGCAGAGAAGCTTTTGGAGCATCTGGAGTGCTGAAACAGTAACTGCAGAAGCTAATCTGGCCTTGATAAAGCCATTGCTTTATAGTGTGGAGGTTTTTTTATGAAAATTTCTTGTTTCCAATATAAACTTAATCTATTTCTAAAAGAAAATCTGCTTCTGGTCTAAACAAAGTTGGGGTTTTTTTTCTGAGGTTTTTAGTTCAGAGGAAATTACTGGTTTTAAGATCTCAAACCTGTTAGACTGTTTAATGGAAATGCTGAACAAGGGGTCTGCTAGTGGAGATGTGTGCTGGGAGCTCCACTTGCAAAACCAAACCCCTGGAGCTTTGGCATTTGAAGTCAGAAAGCTAGTAAGTGTCTCTGGGTGCTGGGTTATTTTCTGTATACCCAAAAAGTCAGGTTTGAACAACTGAATAGTTAAGGCCATTGAAAACAAGCAAATGTGTCTCTTGCAGTCAGACAGCTAAATATCTCCCTGTCTGCACTGTGCATCAATCTGGATATTTCCAGATAGGACATTTCCGCTGTCCTATGTTGCTTCTTCAAATCATTTGTATATGCAAAAACAGGCCTACAAAATAAAATCGACTTCTGAAATCTATCCCAGACTGGCTTAATTGTGTTTTGTTCCCAAGAGTCCACAGATCAAAAAGTGGGGCTTGTAGACTTGTGTTGACTCTGGGAATGTTTTTTCCGAGCCTCCACTATACTGTTCAGCTTGGCATCGCAGCACTCGCTGTGATGAGTGGGACTGTGCCAGCTTCTGCCTCTTGTTACCCCTCTTGCTACATTTGAGTAACAACCCAGCAATGTTGACCTAATATATAAGTTGCCTGCTGCTACTTTGACAGAGGATGTTCCCTCTTTCCTGTCATGTAGAAAATGTTCTGGTCTTATGGCAAGAAACAACCCATTATATGTCTGTTTTTGAATAGTAGAATGGATACATTATTCAGAATGTTTTCTGGTTTCTCCCCCTGTTCTCTCTCACTTCTCAGACAAATTTCTAAAGAGGACTACCGTAGTGTACTGCTGTTCCTGCCTGTTTCTGGAATATTTTTTTTTTGCACTTTCAGGGTCATGTTTTGTCTTCTGATTTCCTAGATGCCTTGTGGAGTTGTATATCATGGTAGCTGGTTTTTTCCACCCCCTCATTCAAGCTCCTACTGGGGCTAGATGTTTGACACTGACTCCAGTGTATGTGGCCATCTTTACAGGTCTGTGGAACATCAGATGCTCTGGCTCCAGCAAAGTCCTTCACATGGAGACCAAGCAGGGTGCCTTCCACTGCTCAGTTGCAAGCAGTTCTGCACAGAGACAAGTTTTGATTTGACTGTTGCTGTGATAACCTAGCCAGCTCCATAAAATACAGGTTTGAGGCAGGGAAAAATTCGTAATGAAATCATAAAAGACAACGCAGCCAGAAGTTCTAGGTTTAAATCAGCTTAAAGCCACATTTCCACGTGACTCTATCTTTTAATCAAAGAGTGCTCGTTTTGTATTGGTCATTGAGCAGCATTTTGCAAAAAGGCTGTAGAGGGCAGTGGTGGTTCCAGTTGTGGAGAGATTAATTGATTTGTTGTTGTTTTTTTCTTTTTTCCTTTTTTATTTAAAGATACTCCTCTAGACCTTCAAACAGTCAACTTTCCAAACTTGCTTTTGGTGCAGAAGGATAATGAAACATTAGGTTCAAATGTTCACTTAGTTCCTTGCAAAAAAAGAAAAGAAAACTTCTCTCAGTTTCACTTGGGTGTAGTCATCCAAGAGAAACTTCCTGCAGAAATGAAGCATTTGATGTTTAGCATTTGTGCTGGGTTCAGCTGAAGAGTTCCCCTGTTTGACAAAATCTTCCTCTGTAGTTGGGACCGTTTGATTTCCAAAAAGAAATAATTATTGTAATCAGCATTTATTTAACATACACATCGAGCGGCGTTTGAATAAAATAATCTGTCACGGTGATAGATAAAACTACATAAAAATCTGTGTATACACAGAAGTAAGATATTTTTCTGACCTCTGTGGAAATTTTAATGTTTCATTTTTGTGAGCCCCAGAGTCCTGCGTGGGACTGTGTGCATTTAGGAATCTTACAGCTGTCCTGAGTCTCAAGATTTTTGCCTCGGCGTGAGCTGGCCAGGTACCTGCTGGAGGCAGCCTGCCGGATGAATCAGCCCCTGCATGCCTGTGGGAGAGATGCTTTCTGTTTCAGATTCTCATGGCACAAAATACTAAAGAGATCAACTATTCTGATAAAATTCCAGCCTGTGGTAGTGGTACTAAAGACTTGCTTTCTCATGATCCTGGTGCCATCTATGGGCTCTGTGGTCCCTCAAGGCCAGACCCTTACAGGGGTGACTTTGAAACTGTAGGCTAGATTCTAGTCTAGGCTAGAGGGAGATTCTGAGTTTCTGAAAGAGGGTTTTACAACAGCAGCCCCAAGGCTTTTATTGCTCTCTTTTTGTCCAACCCAGACACGGGAAGCACATGTGCCTGTATTACATAAAAGTAGTCTGGTAGGAATACAGTAGTATTATGTTGCTCCCACCATAGAAATTGTTAATTTTAAAGTTCAAATGCTTTTTTGGTTAGTCTGGTGCTTGGAATGGGAACAGGTGACTTCAGTGGTCATAGAGAGGTTAATTCAGCTGAAATCCTCTCCAGTGCCAAAGGAACTTTCACAGAATCTTCCCTTCTCCTCCAAATACATTTACTGGAGTTAATTTGATTTAACTATCAAAACCTTCAGATTTGCTGAACCATTCCTTGTTCAAGCCAAGTGCTTTCCCAGTTTCATACTGGAGCTGTGGGTGAGCCAGGGACTCCTGCAGTACAGGCAGTGCTCTGTGAACCCAGACGATACCTTACTTGCTGTGTTGGGTTTTCTGTAGAGACAGGAAATCTCTTTCATTTATTCCTTGAAGATACAAAACTGAAATTGAGACAAAGGGTAGTTTGTGGTCCAAACTGATAATAACTGATAATAATAATAGTTTTGTATCACCTTTACAAAAGCAATGTGGCATTTGAGTGACTGAAGGGACCTGCATGTATTCAGTCAGAAGGGCTGGTTAGGAGGCAAGGGCTGAAGAAGCCACAACAGCAGCACTCAGCTCTCTCTGCTCAGCTGGTCCATGAATTGCTGCACAGTTTCTTTCAGGTTTCAAGCTTCATTTGAGCTATTTATACAGTAGCAACAAACAACAGCAGAAACAGCTAACCTGGCTTTGCATTTCAATCTTAAGTGCAGTGTGGCTTGCACAGATACACTTGAGTAGTTGGGTTTTATAGGAAAAGGATTTGGGAGGCTGTTCCCAAAGTTCAGTGCTGTTAACACGACGTGGTATTTATATTGTACTGCAGCTTAATGAATATTAGAGATGAAAGATAGAGAAAGGTGAAGGAGCACCAAGTTAGATGTGCCTACAAAACAAATAACTAGTAAGTATGCTGTTTTGTTTGGCTCATTTCTGTGTATATGGCTGAATCAAGAAAACATACTTTATACAGAACTGAAGAGACCTAATGTGCTGTTTATTGACACATGCACCAAGTCCCTGGTAATAAAAACAAATGAAACAGTGTAATTAGCTTTCACGTTAACAACAGGATTTAATGGGTGTTTATTGTCCACAGGGTGGTATTTAGAAAAACTTCCCCATAGATTTGCCATAATTAAATTACCTCTTATAGTTCTGTTGGAATAGTATGCATTTTATGCTTGTGAACAGTGCATTTCTTTGCATGCCAGAGGTAATTTTTAGGAATTTTCTGTTGGCTAAGATAATATGCAAAATCCATGGCTCTCGAATGACCTGGAGGACTGACTTTTTTTTCATGCTACTCATAACACAAAAGAGATTCTGTGTATTACATGTTCTTGCACTGTAAGACTAGCAGCAGACTTTTGGCCATCTATTCCAGTCTTCTGTTTGTTGCAGGTCACAGATCTTTGTCCAGTTTGCCAAGGAGCCTAGTAACTGGTGCTTGAGCAATGTGTCTTATGGAAAGCATCAAGGGATGGATGGAAAAATCTGTGAACTTATTTCAGTAGCTTGTTTGAATGGTCCCTCACATTCCCATTATTTTGTGTCTGATTTGTCATTTGATTTTTTGTGCAAGTTTGTCTCTCAGTCTCTTGGCATTTGAATCTATCTAGTTCAAAATTTAAAAGAAGATTTGTATAAAAATCTAAAATTTAAGCCTGTGGCCAAAAATGTATCCTGATTTTCCAGAGTTTCCAAACCATGATCTTTCTGTTTTGCAAAATGGCACTATTACTGGCTGTCACCTTATAGGGTGTCTCTGAGGGAAAACACGTGGTGCCTAATTCCTGTCTGTTAACATGATTTTTCCTTCAGGAGGCGGCCAGAAACTGTGACCACTATCAAGTATCATTTGTGAGAATCAAATTTACTTTCTTGTCAGTCCAAGTTGTAATCTACATATTGTAATCTCTGAGCTTTGGTGCAATTGGGGGGGTGTTTATCCCTTCTTTGCCAACTGAGCAAAGAGCCTCACAGAGGTAGGATGCTGCCTGTGCATCCTCAGGAAGGATTTTTACTAAGAAGGAATTTTGCTAATTGTGACCAAGAGACAGAAAGCAACTGTCAGTGGAAGGTGCAAAACATGTAGATCATTTTGCAGCTGCTGAGGACTTTTGTCATTACACAGGCAGTCTTCCTGGAGATGCTGCAATGCCAGCAAGCTCCTGGCTTCACCCTAGAGACTGGTTGAGTGCCCTGTGTGGTACTAAAATGCACCAATGGCACTTTGACCTTTTGTTTCAGAAGGATTTGGTTTCATTTCTGATAAGCAATGGCTTTTTGTGCAGAAGTTGTTTTGTTATAGTAACTTTAACATTTCCAATGGCAGCAATTAATATAGCTGTCTCTGTTTTCTTTAAAATTAGGAGCTTTGAATTTGTGTCCTTTCAGAATTAAAAAAAAAAAAACAAGTGGAGAAAAGGATTCAGGAGATCACTGTGCTAGATATATTACAACTATCTAAAAGATCTGTACATTTTTATAACTAGGCAGTATTTGCACGAGTAGAATGTGTCTGTCTGACTTATCACCACTTGTGTGCTGTCCTTACAGGTCACCTGTCAGTTAATTCTCATAACTTCCAGTGATTTTATCTGTTGATATTGGCTGTTTGTGGTAGTTAAGTAAGAGTGCCTAACACTAAACATAGATCAAGTGTATTTCAAGGATCTACAGAGTTTTCAACACTAAAATCTCATTCATTCTAAAATTTCTTCATTCTGGCATATGACTTCTAGTATTTCTTAGCTCCAGCAGTTTTTTCTGAAGTATTCTATTACTGCTGCTCTTTTAATTTTTCTTAAATTTACAGGATTGCATTAAAGCTATTACTTTTGGTGGGTTTTGTCTCATTGAAACAATAGGTAATTTTTGTGCATTCTGATTAGCATGAAAAGGAGACTTGTTTTTACTGTAGCATTTGTTATAACAAATTGATTTGATGTAATGTCTTGATTTTCTATAGAAGCACAAGCTATTTCTGGACATTCAGTGCCTTGAAAGCTTTCAAAAATTAATAGTATCTGGGCTTGGATCCTGAGGAGAGTAGAATCAAAGCATATTAAACAGGTTTTATTACAATGAAGGATTTATTTGCAGTTCTTTCTAGCTCAGCAGGTTGTTCCCTTTGGTCTGACATACTTCAGACAGAGCTTTGGTCACTTTTTCTTACTGACTGGCATAATTCTGCATTATTGTTGGTGGAGGTTTCCCATTTACTTCAGTAGGAACAGTGAAGGAGTTTAGTATATTCATTGTTGATGTGAGGAAGATGTTCCTGGTATCTTAGTGGAGGATGGAATGCAGTCTCCTTATAAACGATTTAAGAATTCCCTACTAACTACCCATCTACATTTCTGTGCTATTACAGCAAATGTGTTCATGTGCCCTGTTACATTCCTATGGTGCAAGCTTTCTCGGTAAGACAGCTTTGAAAACACATGAATCTCAGAAAAAAGGATTTGCTAAATCATCTGAGAGATGTTTCTGTATTACAAAATAGGGGAGACCATGTATCCTTTTTGTATCTTAATTGGGTTTTGTAACAAAGTCATTTTGTCTCCTCTGCAGACAACTTCAGCAGCAGCAAGCAGAACTTGAAGTACATCAAAGAGATGGGCTGTCATCCTATGACTTATCTCAGGTGAAATTTCTCAAGTTTTTATTTCTGTGCCTCTGATCTTTTAAAATGTAAATCAATAGCTGATTTTGGCAGAATTAAAAATACATTTTGGCTGTCTCTGAATTTCTTTTTCAAATATGATGGAGGGAATTACCTTCCTCTGTGTATTTCAACAGGTGCCTGTTCCAAGTATACCAGCTAACGTTCATGAAGGTGGCAAGTCTGTGGAGAAGCCTGATGCTATCTTCTCCCAAGAGAGAGATCCTCGATTTGCTGAGATGTTTGCTGGAATAACTGCTTGTAAGTGAATGTCTCTGAAGTTTAATACTATATTAAGCTTGGTTACATGCTGTAAAGCACAGCTTTGAGAGAATGAAGAGAAACTACAACATGGCAGAGAAGTTTCCAAGCAACGTCAGTCTTCAGAATGTTTCCTAGAATATGCCTGTAGCTGATATTTCCCCTAAAGATAATGAGGAGTAATGTCAAGGAGGGAAGGACAGCTTTTGTGTCACCACAGACAGCAGCCTATTTTTGATTCTCTTTTCATTTCACAGAGGCACCTTAAGCAGTGTTTGTAAATACTAAACTTACTGAGCAGAAACTGCGGTTTCTAAGTATATATATATTTTCTTTTCTGAACAGCAGATGTGGGTTCCTCTCTCTAAATACACATCGGTTAAGGAAGTTACCATGTGGTCTTAAGACAAGCTTGCAGTTTTTTATCATACCACCAGCTTTTGCACTGTTGCTTTCAAAGACGTGCTACTTTGAAGTGTAATAATATACTTATTTTCTGGTGTATTTGAGGCATCTCCAGTCATACTGCCTGTCGGTGAGTCCCTGCTCCTCTTCCCACAACTTTTGAACTAGTTGGCAAGTTCTTGTAAGAGCAATAGGAATCTCAGAAATAGTATAGTCCATATTTCATGAGAATTAGTGAGGATAAAGTCCTTACTGAGTGCCCTTGATAAAGGACTTCCCAGCCCTGTTCAAAGAGGTAGCAGCCAACTTGTCAGGCACGCAGAAGTAGCTAACTCAAACTAGTCCCAGCCTACAAAATCTATCTGTAGGAAATCAGGCTCATTAATTCCACTGCTTGTGGAAGAACTCGTTTATTGTTCTTAACCATCCTTTACTGAAAAAGAGAAGTTTTTACATTTCTTCTAAATAAATCAATGTGGAAGTGTCACACAGTACATGAAGGAAACAACCCACAGGGATTGACTCCAGGGGTGCTGGGAGATGACTTCACTGCATTGGTTTCTGATGTCTGGCCTTTTCACATGGAGAAGGCATTGTAACTGCAGGATAGGCTTGATATTCTGTCCTCCTGTTGCTAAGACTTCTCTGTTATTCCTGTTCATCCTTGTCTGTCTACTCTAACAGTGAAGTCAACAGCTGAGGCCATAAAAGGGGTCCATTAGAAGGTAGCAAGACTCCAACCCTAAACATCAGAATATGTTTTCCCAAGCCAGAACATCTTGGTTTTAGGCTGCCTGATTGGCTCTTTTTCAGAGAGCTGTCAAGTGTTTGTGGGGAGGGGTTAGGGTTAAGGGTCTATCAAGCTGTGAGGTAGCTGGGAGAATATGTTCTTGGAAATGCCATTACTCATTTCATTCTTATCAATTTACAGGCTATGCTTTTTTTGGGATATTTACCCTGTGTGAATTTCTCATGGGAGCTGTGATCAAGGTCACCTCTGAATAATAAAAAGAGATGGTTCACAGTTAGAGATGAGATACGCAGTCCAAAACCAATATTGACAAACCTGCATGCTGCCTGCAAGACATTTGCATTATGTTGATAGCCAGTCTCATTCCCTGTTCTGTTCTGTAAAAATACAGGTTGGAGATTGTTGCCATAATTGCATGCAGTAGCCACACATAGTTAAAAAACAAAAGCAGGGAGAGAAAGCCTGGATTCACCCATTCATTCAGTTTAGCTGTTCCCTTTCTTTTTGGCCTCATCCTGTGGCACAGACCCTGGTAGCTGCCATGGCAACTCTGGTCCACTTGAGGAATTCCAGTTCATTTAGGGTACTCTCAGTTTTGCTGATGAGTTGTTCTCAAATATCTGAAGTACTCGCAGGATTTTGGCTCAGTCTTTTCCAACCCTGAGAATTTGGTATCGCTGTAAAGGGTGGCCTTAGGAAATGGGACATCTCATGCAAGAGTGACATTAATGCAAGCAAAGGCAGAATCATCTGTCCTTCTCAGAAATATCCCAACCCATTCTCAAGTCTTCCTACTGCAGAACCTTGTCTCCATTTCTCCTTGTTTTTTAATATGAGAGCATAGGTTTGCAGCCCAGACCAAGTGTCTCTCTTGCGCAATATGTAACCAGTGAAGAATTTCTACAAATGTCTACATTACAGAGGAAAAACAATGCTAGCTTGCATCAGTGCCATAAGTAGTACTTCTCCGAGGCTCCTGTGAGGCAATTTAAGGTGACTTTTTCCTTCACAAAGGTGAGCTTTAGATTCTTGTTAGGAACACTATGTAAGAAGAATGTAGGTAACAGAGAAGAGCTGTTGTGTGTTTGAGGCTTTTGGTGAGCCACACTCACAGGGTCTCCAAAAGACAGGGAAAACTAAAAAATATTTCTGTTACTGGTGAGTTGAGTGGGCCTTTCATCCAGGAGAACATCTTGTGAAACAAGTGGAAATTTGAAAAGAGCAAAGGGGAAAAAGAGAAGGCAGACTTGATTTCCAGGCCTGTCAGAGGGGCATAGCAACAGATGATTGCCATCCGTCAGTGAGTTGTGTGGTGTTACGCACTTGGAAGTAGTAAGGGAAGAGGTGGAAAGTGAATAAATAGTGGTGGAGCAGGCCTTTAAATTATTTTAAGTAAAGTGAGGTTTCCTTGGGCTTTGGAATAATGTGATGCCAGAAAATTAAAGGACCAAATGGCACTGTTCACCCAGTCTCGTTTCATTCAATTAGAGCTTGATCTCCAGTTGCCACATTAAGAGTAGACTATAAAAGTTAATGGCATCTCCATGAGTGTGTTACTCACTATGCTAATCTGCTTTGCACCCCACCGGGATGCTTGCATCCTGTTTCATGGCTCCCTCAAGCCACATATAGGACAGCAGAATCCATAAGAGACCAGTGTTTTGCCTTGCCACAGCTCAAGTGCCCAAGTCTTGCAGACACAGAAGCAGACTGTCTCCAGCCAGCTGTGGGACTGAAATGCAGGTGTAGGGGCTGCGGGATCACCCAGGCTTGGAGGTGCTCACCGTGAGATCTGCAGGCATGCCACCAGGCTGCCTGGGAGAGTCGGGTACTCCTCCCCGGCTGTCCTGGAGAGAAACAGGCTGTCAGCTGGTTAGGACAGGGGCTCTTAGACACTTTTCCTTGGGACATTTAACCCAGTGAGGTGTGGGCCCTCAGCTGCTACCTCAGTACAAAGAGGCTGCATAACAGCAGCCGCCCTGGAGGGCTTCTTCTGCAGCCAGAAACATACCCTTGCCCTGCAACCATCCCCAGGGAGGCCACAAAGGTGCACGTGCCTCAGACCAGGCTTGTTTCATTTTCCCAGGCAGACTCTCCAATCTTTCTCCTAGAAAACTCCTGTTCTCTTTGCAGTCTGCAGCTGTGACTCGTGCACCCACCACATGCCTCCGCCACTCTCTCTCCCATTCCTTCTCCTGCCTCCATGTTCAGGAGCAGCTCCCAGTGAGCACAGAGGAGGCCAGGGCTCCGTAGCCGGAGCGCATGTACCACTGGTATGTTCCATGCAAACAATAGCTTGAACAAGGTACCTCTTGGGAAGAGGGTATGAAGTAGACACAAACCAGCTGTGCCTCTAGTTTCATACTGAATTGTCATATAACACTTTGTGTCAGTCCTGATGTGTTCCACAGGGTGTCTTCATAAAGCTTTTAGCAGGAAAGAAAAATCCCTGCTGCGCATATACATAGCACTTCTCATTCAATAATTTTGCCTTCATTTTCTCATCCCCTAAACTCTTATCTTTCCATGATTTGTTATTCTTTTGTAGCAGATAAAAAGATGATGGCCTCAGCATCCACAGCAGGAAACCAGCAGCTTTACTCACAGGGAAGCCCATTTCAGCCAGGACATTCAGGAAAGACTTTCAGGTACTGTAGCCCAGATACTTCTGTCTGATAGCTGAAGACTGTTCCCTTTTAATCTAATGGAAACAAAAGCAATCTACAATGCAAAGAAAGATGCTTTCTTTACACGAATGAACTTTGCTTTGTGTATACTTTACTCCTGCAATGTCTCAGCACTTTGGCTAGACCTATAATAAGCTGAGATGACTTGGATATCTCTGTTAAAAATAGTGACTGATAAGTAAATACTAGTTGCTGTGATGATGTAAATGGAATAAAAGCTGAGGAGCAGTAACATCACAAAGGCAAATAAATCTGAGGGGTCATGAAGCAGGCTCAGAGATCTGAGGAACATTCAACCGAGCTAGGAAGGTGCAAAGACAGAGCTGTCAGTACTTCTGCAGGCTGGCTTGAAGGGCATCAGTGTGGACACCTTACTAAAAGGAACAGAGGAATGCTTCATCTGTAGACACTGGTGAGGGCTGAGACACTGGCATGGATGTTTTTTTAAGGCAGCTTCCAAGTGCACATAAGGTCTGGCATTTTCTGAAGCATTTTTGAGTTATTCCAAGTGTGTGTCATTGAGAGCCACCTGGAAATACAGATTTGGCTAACCTGAAGTTTCAGAGTTTGCCTTCGTCTCCATTCACTTCTTGAGAGTGTGGTAACAGTGGTTATATTCACCTTGGTGCCTTTTGTATCACCTTCTGGGACTGTCATACTGGAGTTTCATTCTCCTGTTTTAGGCAAACTAAGGTTGTGAAAGTGAAGGAACAGCCATTCAGAGCCTGTCAGTTCCAGGAATTAGAAAACATCTGCAAACAATAATTTTATTTAAACCAATGTGTTCTTAAAGTTGTAATTGTTAATCATCTCAGTGGGGAGAAATAAAATCCCTGTGCGTGTATTTTGTCAACTTAAAACCAAGAATAACTTGGGGAGGATATGAGTAAATTAAAATGCCTTTTAATTAGATATTGGATATTGGGTATTCCTGGATGGTTGACTTGCCATCTTGGGGTTTGGCATGTGTTTTGTTCGTTTCCTTTGTTAATTCCTGATGTTTAACTATAGCTTTTTTCCTACTGCCATGCTATTACATCAAGCAATGACACATCTGCCAGCATTTCCACCCTTGATGAACTGTTCTCCCTGAATGCTCTCCAGGCTGGTCCATTCAGCTATTGACCCTGGGCAGCCTTTAGGCACTATTTTGCAGACTCCTGGTTTGAAAGTATATATTCTAGATGCAGTCCAAGCCCCTTCAACAATGGGACTCGCCAGTCCATCTAGGAGGGACTTGACAGTGGGACCAGCCCTCCCCAGCAGCTGTTGTGTGCTTCCAAGTTCAGCCAGATTTAGTTGGACTTTGGGTCACATTTCCCTCTTTGGAGACCCTGTGGTAGTGAAAAAATTAAAATTTAAAAAATAGAAAACAAACTCTACGAAGAATTCCTACTACACGCTTTGCTTTTAGGCAGCATAAGAAAAATGGAGTAACAACTCCTGTGTTCAAATGCTTGCCACATTTTCTTTCCACTCTGGGAGGGACTTTGTTAGTCTTCTCAGAGGATTTAGAATCCTGCATCCTCTCTGCTCACCATTGTTTGCTTCTTTTCCCAATCTGCTCACCTCTTTCTCTGTAAAATGATTGTGAAAATAGACAATAGGGAAGGGACTGGAGAAAAGAGCAAGCTGTTTCAGTTGGTGAACAGAAGCATTTTTACATGTTCTGTCTTCACTTATATATTTATATATAAAATAATAATTGACTATTTTTATATATACAAACATATAAAAGCACATTCACAATGTGTGGTTATGTGAATTCAATATCTGTATTGTTATATATATTATTATTCTAGATTTCTATGAGAATAAAATGGTAAAGTGGAGCAGTTCTTCATTAAAATTTCCTGTCTATTAGAAATTTCAGGGAAATTTCTCTGTGATAAAATTCAGTAATGGGAAAACAGCTAACATAAACAAGTTCCTTTGGAAATACTTTTTTTCCTTAAAATTCCAAAGCGATTACATTAGTTTAAGCGTTTTCCTTCATTATTCTTTTGGCTGGGTGTAAAACTGCATGCTCTTTTTTAGCATCAGTTGGTGCAAATAGGAATTAAAAGCTCCAATTGTTAATATATAAAACACACTTCTTCATTTCCCAGGCAGGAAAGAAATAAAGAAGTACTTACAAGTATCATCTTTTCATGCATTTTCATTTAGGGTGACATTTAAGCAAATGCTTAAGTACTGTTGATTTTAAGCACAAATTTCAAATTAAGTACCTGCTTGAATACTCTCTGCAAGCAGGTGTTTTTACTGCTTTAAACACTCAACTACTATGGAGCTAAGTGTTTATGCACTGTGTGCTAGACTCATTTCATTCTTGCAAGCCCCTTCAAAGAGATACAGAATTGTAATTCAAAATAATTTTGCCCTCTGTGTCTGTTTGAAGTGATACTTTAGAATGCCAAGGTATTTCATCCTATAACAACGGTTTAAAGTAATTTTCTATTAAGACAGATCGAGCAATTAGTTTTAATGTGATTACCAAAATTTCTGTATCTGGAATACCATTTGTGCATCAGGAATATATCCTACAAACGGGGCACTGTTTCTCTTCCTTCAGTTCATCTGTGGTACACGTGCCTGGTGTGAACGACATCCAGTCTTCTTCATCAACAGGCCAGAACCTAACCCAGATATCTCGCCAGCTAAATCAGAGTCAGGTTGCCTGGACAGGAAATCGTCCACCATTTCCAGGACAGGTATTGACTAAAGGTGTTTTATTTTCATGGTCGTTAAAGATTTGCAATCTCTTTGCTCTTTACAACAGAACGAGTAAACCCTAAACACCATTTATAATGGGATTAAATATATTTTGTCATTAGCATTTGTGACCGGAGAGAAAGAGTTCTCCCACTTCTGTTCCTTGGCAGGTTCTAACAGATTGAGGCAGCTGCCCTGTACATCACTGCATTTGGTTTGTAGCAGTGTTCATAATAGTGGCAGCTGCTATGCTGACATAAATCCCAGTGGAAGGTCTCAGTTCTGCACTTATTTTTACGTGTGGACAGAATGAAAGAAAAGAGGACAGCTGTTAGGCTTTGGTATGAAGCCTGTGCATTAAATCTTTCTTGGACCAAGACCTTGCACCCAGCAGTGTTACCCACAGTTAGCAGAGTTAGCAGACAAGGGCACACACAAATCCAGGCATGAGTTCAGAGCAGAGGCAGCTTGGCCCATTGCCCCTCCCTTGGCACTGCCTGGTGTAGTTCACACTGTGTCCTGTGCTGGAGGAAATGGCACGTCCCTCTGTGAGGTGCCCTGCCCTCGACAATGTTAGCCCAGAATTACTACTTCTTCTGTGTAACAAGAAGAAAAACTGGTTTGAAACTCTGTTAAAGACAAAGATTATGAAATAATCATGCTTGAGCTATCATTAATGCTACTCTTAATCACTCTTGACTTTCCATTGTTCAGTAGACAAGAATGGCATGTTGGGATGGACACTGAATAATTTTTCAGTATGAAATGAATTCAGTAATAACTGAATTATTTCCACATTAATCACTGATTCTTCCCAGCCCTCAGTGTGCCATGGTTAGTCTGTCACACCTGTTTAATGAAATCCAGTTGTAACACTGACCTTTGGGGTTTTTTTGAACAATATGGAGTATGCTGAATTTGACTAAAAAAATTACTCATCCTTCTTACTGTCCAATTCTGTCCAAGTCAACAGAGTTTGTATGTGACTGAAGGGAAATTGGAGTTCATTCATCCATCAATCATAAATAAAGTAAAATAGAGTTAAGCCTTGCAGAAATGACATATCATGCTCTCATTGCCGTTGTGGAAGCCTTTAGAAATGTAAGATTTCTTAGCTTGGAACTGAGCTGAAGGCTTAATAGCATCTTCATCATGTAATACGCCTGTTGGGATCTGTTTTCCTCCCCCAGCTCCCCTCCGTTTGTCCAAGCGAATAGCATCACTGGAGTGCGTTGATTGCCAATAACAGTGCACATCGTTACAAGTATCCAGAGATGTAATCACCTTTAATTTCTATTTGTGGAACTGGCTAGGCAAGGAATTTTTCTTGGAACTGCTGGATTTGTTCGTGTTGTGGGAAATGGTTTATAAGCAGATTCTATCTGTAGCATTATCCGTTGCTGTAGCACAGGACTTTGGATGAGACACTTCACCTCCCTTAGTCTCAGTGTATGTTTCAAAGCAGTCTGCAGTGTTTAATCATTTACATAACATTCTTGGAGGTCCTATGATGAAGCCATTATGTAGATGAAAATGACAGCAAGTTGGTTTTTAATACCCTTGAATTTATTCTGCTGCCCAGTTGAAGTTAGAATGTTCCTTCCCTCCTCACAGGGCAGGTGGTTCACACCCTCCCCCAAGCCCTTTACAAGGCAGAGTAATTTTGCTGCCCATACTTCCTAAGCAGGGAGAGAAAACAGCTCATTAGCTGTGAAACTTCTTTGGCCATTTTCTCCCAAGCACTGGAAACTCTGGTCATCTGAGAACTGCATTTATTCTGCAAGACATTCAGATAACCATGATTTTACTGTGGCGCTGCAAAATCAAAACACGTGGCAAATAAAGGTGAATTCTTTATGCCTGTTCAGCTTGAGATTAGTCCTTGTAATAGAGGTGAAAGAAATTGTGCTTTTCCAAATAGCTCTGATACTGAGTACGTGCAAGCTAGTCAGCAAGAGACCTGTAAACGTTGGTTTATAGTCTCTTGTGTTCCTTATTCAGCAGTAAGTTGGCTTTGATAGGAATGAAATATGGCTGAGACAGGAATAACGTGCCTGTTTCCATCTGCAGAGTTTACTTAGTCTTTACATTGCTAAAAACTGTGTCTGCTGTGCTGTTCCTCAAGAATAAAACTCATTCCTTCTTTTACTCCTTTCTCCTCAGCAAATTCCATCTCAGTCTGGCAAGGCTCAGTCATCTCCCTTTGGCATTGGAACAAGTCACACCTACCCAGCTGATCCATCATCTTACAGCCCCCTCTCCAGCCCAGCCACCTCTTCTCCAAGTGGGAATGCCTACTCCAGCTTAGCAAACCGAAGTGCAGGATTTGGTGAGTTTTAGATGACATAACACAGAAATGCACATAAAAATGAAGTTCTCCAGCATTACCTTCATTAAAAATCCTCCAGCCTGTTCTTTTGGTGGGTCGATGGGGAAGCCCAGGTGGTCAAAGGGTTTAGCTTTCTCCAGTTGAGCACAGTGGGCAGAAATAACCTCTTTCTGCCATGATGCATCTCCTCCACATCCAACACACTTCAGAGTATTGTGGCATTTTAATGGTATGAGAGAACTTTTTTGTTTTCAGTAAATGGTGCCATGAAAGATTCAAAAGATCACTAGTACACATTATCCTAAATTGTGGTCAGCAGGTTGGATTTCTTTTTACTTCTCAGGAGAACACTTAAATGGCACAAATTCACATTATTTTCATTTTTCAGCTTCCCTAACTGCATTGGTGAGTCCTCTTGCCCACAGTTGGCTTGTTGAAGCTTGGCTGGATACAGGATTTTTTTGTACCCCTGCTGCCACTAACCTAATCAAAGTAGATGCCGTGCTTTTAAATGGCTTTATTTTCTTATTATGTGCTAATTTAGTGGTTTTCAGAGTGTGACCTAGTGGGTGACCTCTGCGCTTCACTAGCAGAATAATATTCAAGAGTAAAAAACATTATAGATCCGTCAGTGATGAACATGTTGAGTCTGTGAAAAATGTTGCTGGCTGTTGACAATGTGCAATTCTAAAAAGCATAGGTAGCAGTGTGCTGACATCTCTTGTTTCTCTCTTGTCCCCTGAGGATGAAATTGGTGCAGATCTGTTGCAGATCAGCCTCACCGAGCACAGACCTGTGCTGCCTTGCCTGGAAAAAGTGCATTGAAACAGAGCTCTTCCCACAGAGCTTATCCATGCCTTCATTTCCACCAGGCTTTGCACGTTTGTTTATGAGACAGCCTTGCATTTCAGGCCTAAGCTACTTGGCAAGAACCCTTTCACCTAATGAGAAACATTTCCTGACCTACATCAGTTTGGATGCTATTAATAACAGCCTTCACAGAGACAAATGTCTTGAACCTCTGGCTGGCAGTAACCATGTTGCTGAAAAAAAGCATTTGCTTCACTGAATTAATCTCAGTGCATTGTTCTGAGAAAAAAAAAGAAGAAAAAACCCCACAACAACAAAACAACACCACTCTGACAACTTTCTTTCCAAGAGTAATGTAGATGAATTTTGTTTTGTCCTATAAAATGGCTGCAAGGTTTCTGAGTCAGCTGAGTTATTGGTTGTGGTAATGTCAGTAAGGGAGGAGCTGTGATTATCTCCTTCAAACGTGATAGAAACACGTCACTACAGCCTGTTTGCTTTCCTGGAAAATGGTCACTTTAGCTGCTTTGCATGACTTAGCTGGAAGCCAAAAGGTCTGCATTAGGGACATGTTTATGTACTCTCTGAAGCCATGACTCTGAGCAGTGACTGATTTGACATGACCGTTTGGTTATTGGAGACCTGACATAACACGTGTGTGGAAGTTTGGCACAGGAAATTTGGCACCCTTGGCGGAGGTCACTGGTAGCTGGGGAGAACCAGATCTACTCAGCTTGGTTCTCTGCAGTGAGAGGAAAATGGGCAAAACACAGTGGGAGTAGTTCTATAGAAAAAAAAAAAGGAGAAAATATTTGGAGGAAAATCATAAGCCTGGTGGCAAGCTTTCTAAGATGCTATTTCTTAGAAGGAGACGTTGTAAAAACTGAAGGAAAGTTGTCCAAAAAATGTATACGTCTGGGAGCAATCTGTAGAAAAACAGGGTAAAATGAGTCCAGCTTCAGTGTGATTTGTGACTGTACTCATGAAAAGCGTATGTGTAAAAGATGACCCAATTAATGTGTGGGGCATCATGGTTTTTTTTCTGGTAGACTATTTAGAAGAAATCCATCTCCCAGAAATCATTATTTTAAGTCTATTTACTGTAAAACCTAGCTGTGAAATTTAAATGGCCTCAGGCTTTTAAGAAACTATCACCATATGAACAGGATGATAATTTGCTGTAAACTGCACATTAAATAAATCTTTTTTCAGCTGTGATGTTGGAGGAAAGATAGTCCAGCAAAGTCACTTTGCATTTAATAGAGCAGTGTCTGCATTTAGGACAGCAAGGCTGTTGTCTGTTGATCTTATCTGCTTACAAAGTCCTACATCTGCTTACAGGCTTCTTAGATGAGTAGGTGACTGTACCCACTGCTCTATGAGAATTAGTCTTTTAAAGATAAAGAGCATTCAGAGGATGCAGTTTGATTTTTTTTTAAGGAAAATGGCAAATATTCCCTATTAGTGATTAAAAAGCAGTGGGGGAATGCTTGAAAATTGTCTTCCAGTGCCTGGTGTATGGTGTCACTGTTCATTTTGCTGTAAGCAGTTCACCTGCCATGTCTGTGAGGCCGTGGCAGTGGGCTTTGCTCTGGGGCTGGCCCCCACCCTACAATCAGGGCTGAAACTCCCTTTGGCTTCCACCCTGCAGGGACAGGGTGTCACTCAGGGGTTTTTTTTCTGTGAGTCATTTGCAAACACAGGCACTGATGGATGAGGCTTCAAAGGCAGGCGTTTTGAAGGAGCTACTCTCTGACTTCTGCTCTTTCTTCCCCTGGCCAGCTGAAGGTGGCCAGAGCAGCGGCCAGTTCCAGGGGAGACCTTCTGAAGTCTGGTCGCAGTGGCAGAGCCAACATCACAACCAGCAGAGTGGTGACCAGCATGCACACCCACAGCCCAGTCAGACTGAGGTGTTCCAGGTGAGGATTGTTCAGCAAGCTCCAAGACCCTCTGAGAGCTTCCCACCACTGGGCTGAGGAACCATGGCCCTCAATGACCGGGGTGCTAGCAGGGCTTGGAGCTATTACCTCCTTGCCGTGGGTCTGCGCTGCTACTAGTTGGTGTTAGCTACAACTGAGATGGGTTTGTTTTCTGCCAAAGAACAGCATCTTTGCTGATTTCAGGTCCTGTCTTCCCTGCTCTTTATACCCTGTACTTAGGGCTTACAGGTTTTGCAGAGGAGCCATTAGATAGTCCCAAACAGAGTGTCTTTCTTATCCTGGGGCTGGCCTCTAAAATCTCAGTCAAATCCAGTTTGACAGCAGTGTAATTCCCTTTGATAATTCAAGTAGGAAAGGAGTCTGATGCTGCACAGAAGATAATGGCTGATAATTTTTTAAGGTTAAACCCGGTCAGGTATCAGATAGCTGGTAAACAATCCTCTTCAACTACCTAAAGTTGTAATATTAAGTATCATTTTGGGCCTTCATTACAGATGGGGTGGGACTTTTTAAGTTAAATAGTAAGGTCTCTGTCCTCGTATAACTTGTTTTTAAATCAGATCAGGAAGGCAGTTTGCAACAAAACAATGCAGATAAATGCAGAAAAGACAGTTCAAGCCCCAAGCAAGGTTTAGAAGTGGAGCACCTCATTATCTTTTAGAAAGTAAATTCACCTACAAGATCAGGCTCGTGCTCAGTTGCTTGCAGGAACACTGCAGAAGAGAATTATTTTCAGAGCCTGAAAATAACCCTGTGTGAATCAACCATTGCTTTACACAGGAGCAAATAACATCAATACAACTGGAATAATACCCGTTCTTGCTTTTATCCCATGGCCCAGGCAAGATTAATCTGTTGCATCTCTGTCTGTAAGCAAAGTTTAATTGCTTTGCATGTACTTTAACCCAAAAGCATGTTCAGGGTAATTCCAGTGGAGCCCATGGCAGTGTGGCTCAGTGGCCCACAGAGACATGGGGCTCCAAGCAGTGTCTCACTTGTGCCTCAGCCAAGTGTTGTTTCCCAGCAAACATCTTATGAAATTAGTGGGAAGGAGGGCCAAGGGAGAAAGGGAGAACTGGGCTCACCTGCAGAGCTCTTGGAGGCAACTGTGCATTTGGAGGGAATTAGGATAATGGCTGGATGTGACAAATAACTTGGATGGGCTCAATTCAAAGGCTTCTGAGAAGCTTCTTGGACTGTTTGTGCCTGAAGCCAGCCCTGGGTTAGTAGATGTAAGGAGAGTGGCAGACTTGAGAAGGGAGCTACTGAGCCAAATCTGTACCTGAGGAGACCTTGCCCCAGAGGCCCCAGCAGCAGAAGTGCCTTCAGAGAGATAGACATTTAAACAGGTGGGGGCAGCTACAGCTTCCCCTTGGCTGGGGAGGAATGGAGGAAAACACAAAATAAATGCATGTTTTGGTCGGAAAAGGAAGTCTGACTTAGTAGACAGCAGCTTTCAGTGATTATTCCTTCACAGAGCAGATCCTGTGGGCTTTCTTATTTGCTCTTTAGGTTTTGCTTTATGCTAAGGATAATGAGCCATCGCTGGCAAAACTTGGATTTGCAGTAAGAGCTTATTATGGTAAGGACTGACAGGAAAAGCAAGTGTAAACTCTGGTTTTCTCAGCAAGGGAGATCTTTTTTCTGTGGCTTCGGTCTCCAGCTGAGAGGAAAGGTTGAGTATTTTTTTGAAACCTCGTGCAGGGACCTCACTTGGCTCAAGACACGTGGGAGCTGTTACCATGAAATCCCATTTCTCCTGAGAAGTTCCTGCCATCTCCTCTGCCTTTGTACATACATGAGGACTGCTTGGGCATCTTGGTAGCTGGGGTTGATGTCCAGTCTTTAGTGCTCCTCAGAGGACAAAGAGTAGTAGTAATGTGTCCACTTACAGAGTGCTGGGGGGGGGGGGGGTGCGAGCCCTCCGGAAGGGCGGCGGGGGGGGGGGGAGGGTGAGACCCTCCCCAAAGGCATGCTGACATAGTAAGACCCCCTTTCTCTAGGGTTCAGGTGTGAGATGTTGCGTACTTCCCATGTGCTGAAGCCAGAGTGTTTTCTTTTCTGCATGTGTAGCTACCCATTCCAAGGGGATTTGTTTCAGCCTGGGAGGAATACGGGGCAGCTCAAATGTACCTTACTCAGAGGAGGAATCCAAAACTTTCACCCTGCTAAAATCCTACCTCCTGTTCAGAAACGCTCCAACAAAACCTAAGAAGCACATCCACCTTAGGCCAGCCCCTGCACCAGTCTGCTTTTCACCTTATTTATCTAACCTTTGGCCTTTTCTGGTTTTACACTGGAAAGATGAACAGGAAATTGTTTGTGTCTGGGTAACGTGTTAGCCAGTGACACTTGACTTGGGCTTTTCCTTGTCATGCAGGACATGCTGCCGATGCCGGGAGATCCAACACAGGGTACTGGCAACTACAACATTGAAGATTTTGCTGACCTGGGCATGTTTCCACCATTTTCTGAGTAGCTTGCGAAGCAGAAATGGAAGTTCTTCTCCAAGGCCGTTTCAGTGTAAACTTGGCTCTGCTTTTTCTGTGTTGCTTTTCTGTAGAAGCTACTAAACCAGAAGACAAATTTCTCGTGTTTCAGCTAGTGGTGTAGGGCTTGCTCTCTCCTCCCTGGGGTGCATCAGTGCCAACAGAGGAGCTCCAGCACTTGTTAGTGTTCATTGACAGCTCCATTTAAAATTTTTTTAAAAATTTTATCTACCTCAGAGATGAAAAACTCTGGTTGATTTAAAAAACAGATCTCTGAGTCTTAAATATTTGAATGTGAATGATACCTAATATTTCCTTTGAATGGTAATTTTTAAATAGATAACGAAGTAACAAAGACTAACAGAGAAAAGGTAAGGTCATGTCTTGTTACAGTGCCTACCGCTCAATTTTGATGCCTTGCTTTAAGCTTAAGTTTCTGGAAACAGACACAATGCTCTGTTTTCTTTGATTCTTGTCATTTTTAGGTCATTTTAAACATGAGATTAAGCAACATAACATAGGCCTCTCTCACCAGAAGATGCAGCTCCGCCTTTTCTAACTTAAACTTGAATGTGTGTACATTTTGGTACTTTATGTATATCTTGTGCTGTATGGAGTGATTTCCTGTACTGGTTTCTTTTGCCTTTACAAAGGGTCCATTCTGGAGTGTACTGAAAAGGTTGATGATATATGTGGAGGATTTAGATATTGTGGGAGTCTCCATCACTTCACATAGGTGTTTTTACTTTTAATTCAGGTGGTTCTCTATTCAGAACAAACATTTACTTACGTAAGCTCTTAGTCTGGTTTTGCACTGAATTGAGGCCTATAACTCTATACATTTCTCACTGGCTGCTTTAATTTCTATTGTTCTTGCTTTCCAAAAAATATTGCCTCATAAAAAATGACTGTAAACACATCAAGACTGCATTTTCTATATTAGCTGCATTTCCTTTCTGTGAAGTACTTTTTTATACTGTGAAACCTCACATTTTAACAGTGCAAGGTGGTGGCCTATTACTAGGAAATCATTCAAGCTCATTTGCTGCAAGCAGTGAGATGGTTTTGTAGTGTATACTTTTTTTAGAGTGAGTTGGTAATAGATATCAATTGGACTATTGTCTACTGCGTACACAGTGAGAACTTGAACTTTTGCTTGGATTCCCAAGCAAGCACTTCTGTTAAACCCTGTTAACCCTATTCTGTTAAATACGGGATTTTCAGCTTACCAAGTATGTTGAGGACTCTTGACTATTCTGAATGCTATATGCTTTTCTGCAGAAGTAAGTTAATCCCATTCCTCTTGGCCAAGTCGTCTATCATATGTCTTCATCAGAAATGTGGTAGAAAGCTTTTTATTCAGTATTTCACCTACATTACAAGGTAGAGAGGTTAGCTTGTAGTGTCAGCATTTTTATCCGGATCATTTCTTCTGCAAGGGGAGGACAAGGAATCACTCACAGAGGACAAGGAGCCTAGAGTTCCCACAGACAGGTTGGCCATAACCATTGAGGTTGGACAATGGTAGCCAGCCTTTGTAGAGGAAGGGGACAGCTTCTCTCAGCCTTTGCCTGTTCAGGGGCGCTTGTGGACCTTGAAACAGCAACCACAGTGCATAGCCCCTGTCTAGAAGTTCTCAATGTCCACAGCAGTTCTTTGACCTCACATTACTAAGGTCTGCCTTTTCATAGCTCCTCTTGAATTCTAGGTTGCCTCTGACAGGAGGCACCATGCGCATCACTGCAATCCATCTTGTCAGGATGATATCTTGAAAAGCAGGCGTGCCCTGTCCTGCATCCTGCTCTGACCACACACGTTTCATGCTGACAAGCAATGCAGGTGGCTGGGGTGCAGCAAATGTGGCCCAGGGACTTCAACAGTTGGCTAGTTGGTGGTCTTCTCATTTGACTTTGCTTTCCCAGCCTTCTCTGAGAACAGCATGTCGTTTTCAGTATCCAGTATTTCAGAGTCCTTCCTACTGTTTCTCTCACTAAATCTGGGACCAATCTCTTACCCTAAGTACAAATAGGGCTAGGGACTCTTTTAGGAATTTTTTTTTTATATCTGTAGATGCAGTACTGGAGAGGCGTTGGATCTCTTGGTCTGTACTTGCCTCACCAAAATTACGCTGAGAACAAACAAAAAACCTCCTATCCTCTCCCAGAGACTGGGAAGACACCTTCTTAGGTGGGCAAGCCATGCGCTTACGCACTATTCTTTTAAATACATGGATGTTTATTCTCTTGGAGCCTTCTCCCTTTCTGCACATGCTGCTCAGATGAATGACTGCTCATTGAACTAGACAGGCAAAGCTCTGCTGTCCCAGAACAAAATTCATTGATGTCTGTAAAAGGTGCTTAAGTGCTGTGCTGGCTGAGCAAAAGACTCAGCATCTGTACAGCAGGACACCCTTTAAAAGGGGCTGATCACAAGGGAGGGAGCAGTGGATGAGCAGTCTGTGTTGTGATGTGACAAGCATCAGTTCTTCTAAAATTTTTAAAGAATATTTCTCTGCAAAGTGAAAAACAAAGTTGAAAAACTGCTGTTCTTCTGTTTTATTTTACCCAACAAACTTCTGAAAGTATATTTATAGTTTGCTTTTGTTCCTGAATTCGATCTAAATATAAGTTTTCTAAAGTAATTTTCTTTCTCCTGATGTCAGCGATGATGACTTCCTTAGCGTGTCATGGTTTTTATACTACTGTAGAAGCCTTCTCGTGTACAGAATTGATTGTGCAGTTAGAATTGCACTGCTAGCAGAATTTCAAGCACACCTCTCTTTTTTTGTTGTTGTTTTTAAATATAGTATTATTTTTTTGAAGCCAGTATGCCTGAGGCATCAGAGCCCGGACAGCTTCTCACCGGGTAGGCCACTCCTGCCTTTCTGGTTGGGAAAGGGGATGGCTACTCTGTTAAGGGACGGTCGAGATAGTGCCAGGTTTGGGATTTCCCTGTGAACCTTTATCATCCCCTGTTTCTGTTCTGCCATCCTGAGCCAGTGCTTTATTCTTGCCATTTCCACCCTTCCTTACCTCCCCTCCCGTTCCTGGCCATCCCAGGGCTTTCCCACGCCCTGGGGGGAGCCATTGGGTTGCTATTCCCGAGCTGGCGAGGAGGGAGAGTTTAATGAGCTTAAAATCGGTCACCTTAGTGCTTCTGAGCGAGCAAACGAGCCCGTGGAGCCTTCGCTACCGCTGGTGGACATCCTGCGCTGCCCTCGCCCCGCACTGCCGCCCTGTCCTGGCTTGCTCCTCCAAAACAGCCTCGTCCCAGGTCTCGTGGCCAAAAAAAGCTGTGTGGCGTTGCCTGTGCTGTACCTTTTTGTCACGTGTTCGGTTGCTAAAGCCACTTACTTATCCTCTAGCTGACGTTATAAAGTGCATTTGGAATGCTAACGTTTTTATTACGTGCCATTGGTGTAGCTTTGCTGGCACTTTGACTGCCCATTTCCAGAATTTCACAGGTGGTGGATTTCTCTTGGGTTTTTTTTGTGTTTTTTAAGCTGGAAATAAAGCTGTGATTTCTGACCAAACTGTGTTGCAAACACAGTGTTTCATGAAACTGAATGTTTTGGGGTTTAAGCTGATGGAGCAAGAAACTGCAAATAGTAATAGTCTGGGTGAGTTATTTCAATGAGCAGGCGTGTAGACTGAGAAGATTTTAGATACTAAGATACTTAAATTGATTTATTCAGCCAAGCAATCCTGTTTAACAAGAGAGACTCCATCACATTACTTGCTGTAAGTGCTACTGGCAGTACCTACGGTGACGCTTTAACCAGATAGTTCCATTTGTAGCTTTGTTGCCTGTTTTTTTTTTTTTCTTTTGAAGTACAGTATGAAACTGTAAATATTTCTTGCAGTACTGCCTTTTTAACTCTTGATTACTTTTGGCACAGTGTTAAATAGTGTTGGATTTACCCAATTGCTATGACATATATTTTTATACATAGGTGTACTCTTTTTTCGAGAATAATACAGCCATTTTGTCATTAATGCCTTATCAGTGTCATACTGCTGTTGCTCTTTCTTTGCAAGGTATTGAGTGGACTAATTTCTAGTTCAGATATTTTCACTTTTCTTGGCAGTGCTCAAGCTTGGTTTCAGGTGATTTTTGCCAGGGTCCCATTTTTCACAGTTGTTAAACTGTGAGAAGAGAACACGGGCTTGGTTTTCTTTCTATTAATGGAGCAAAGAAAAGGTGATGCCATCTAAATGTCTCAGTATTTTCCTACTCTAAACTGGAACTGATGACTACGGGCACTGAATACTTTGTGTAGATTAATGGTCTTTAAAAAAAAAAAAAAAAAAAAAAAAAGCCCCAAAAATGGGCTTCTGTCATTGTTAGGCACTTGGTTACGTATCTGTTTAAGCTCTTCATATTGATGTGAAATTGTGCTGTGGATAAAGTGTATTTTGTACTTCTGAATGTTCTATATTTATGACTAACAAGTACAGAATCAGTTGTGTGTATGTATAACTAATAACTGCCTTTTTAAATTTCATTAAAATAAAAATGTCATGAGCTGTTGTTAATTCCTGGTTTTTTGTAAATACGTAAGATAGGCGTTGGAAATTGCCAAGTAGGAAATAACCCTGGATGATAAGATTCATGCCAAAAATCAGAAGATTAGGCCTTGATCTTTGTCTTTGAAATTGCCTGTGCTGTGTGGGTATGGATGGGGTGTTCCTTTTTTTATCTGTCTAGTACAAAGGCTGTCCAGAGGGAGCAGGAGAGAAGCGATAGTTTGAGACCCCAACTTTTAAAAGAAGTTCCAGAAAAACATTCATTCCATTCATTCGTTCTGCTGATGACACTGAGATGTGTGAATTGGTATCTAAATTGTAGAAGGTTTAATTACAGCACAGTTGATTTAGAATTAATTGATAGTCTTTGGCAATTTTTATTCGCTGTGTGGGGTAGTAACGCTGTACATTCTTTGTCCACCTTTTGGTCTCATTGTTCAAAGTTTAAAAATACTTGTATTTGCTTTCACTGTGGTTCTCCATTGTATTTAGACTGTATTTCTTTGTAGACCTGACAGTTCGTGAGCAGGCTTTACTTTGCTAATAAATCCAAAAAGCTGATGACTGGACCACAGCAGGAGCTGAAGGTGCTGTGCTCTAAGGCACGCATTCCTGGTGCAGGGTAAGTGGTGGTTGCACAGCTCGTACTCCCATTTTCAGGGCTCTGCTTGGGGAGAACAAACATGGGGCACTACTGGGACCCAGCAGGAAACCCGTGGTCAAGGCAAAGCACTGGGATGTGCATAATCAGATGGAGCCACCAGCTTCCCCTGCTCTTTCAGGCTCTGCTCACTAAGTGCTCATCCCAAACAGAGAGCTTGGTCAGTGGAAGTGTTCCATTCACACTGTTTTGCTGTGAAAATTGGGGTTTTGACAAAGCTTCTGGCATTTCCCCAGACTCTTGTGAACATCTTTGATGAATGGATATGCCCCAGACCATGAACCCCCTTTGGAAATGCACTGTACCTTCCTCTTGGCAGCAGTTCGGTGATTTCTTGGTGTATTTTAATAGGCTCCTAGTTGCTTTTGAAGAACATTATCCAAAGAGAAGGGTGCACACAGAACAGGTGTTGGACCAATGCCAAGCAGATTGTGCTGTGGTTGGGCTGTTGTAGGGTCCCTCCCAGCACTTGACTTCAAGACTAACTGTCATTAACCTCTGCTCTTGTGCCAAATCAAGTGTACTTGTGGGCCCCAGCATGACAACTGGGTGTGAAAGTGCTGAAAGCTATTAATTTTGATGTGGATTCCAGATTTAAGGATACTGGATGTGCAGTGGAGTCAGCGGAGCTCAGCATGGCAGGACACCATGGTAGAAATCCACACACAAACACTGGCACTCAGGAAAGAAATGCAGTTGAGGCTTACTTGTTTCACTACATTTATCATCTTTGGCTCTATAAACTGGCACTAATGACTAATAGCAACAGCTTAAGTCTTCATCACGATGATAGAAGTATGTTTTTCTTAATTTTTCCATGGAAGCTAATTCTTAGCCACATTTCCATCAATATACCATCATAGTTCAGAAAGTATTACTCATGTAATTTTCCCAGTTTCTCTCCAAGCTGGATGCAACAGGGACAGATACAGGATGAATTCTTCCATCCTTTTTCACCAAATTTCAGCATGTTCCTTGTTGGGAAAATTTGGCAGCATCTTTCTTCAAACTTCTTGGTCTGGCCCACATAAAATAAAATGGAATCACTTGAACTGTACTAATGGATTTGGGATGAGATCCAAAGGTTGCTAGGGCATCTTTTCATTAGCTCTGGAAAAAATTAGTTTCTAATTATAGACTGCCACTAAATACTAATATACAAAACGTGCCATTTGGGACCCAACTGAAAAAAATGTCAACCCAAGGCTCACACCTGGAGATGCAGCAGTGCTGCCGTGCTTGAGTGCGATGACCATGGCTCTTGCAGAAAAACGTGTAACAGCTCTGCACACACTGTTGTGATTACAAATATGCAGGCACAGCTCTGAGGGGCAGAAGAGAGTCCCAGCTGCAGCTTGGAAACCTGCCTCAACGCATGCACCCTGAGGAGGAGACTAAATCACCCAACACGTCGGCGTGCTGCTGCCTCTTAAAAATAGCAAGTTCCTCTTCCTAGCTAAGAGAAGGTGAGGTTTTAAATACTTGAAGTGTTTTTAGAAACAGGACTTGGAGTGTGAAGCACTGCAATGTTGTACTGCTTTGGTGCACCCTATCCTCTTCAACCCATTTTGGGTGGCTCATGTAGACTCCTCCCCAGATGCTGCCCGTCCCTGGTTACTGTGGCTAATGACCCTTCCCTCGGACCCCAAAGCAGGTCTGTGTGTGGCCCTGGTGGGAGCAGCTTTGGTCTGCAAAATAAATTCGCAGTAGAGTTATTTTCCACTTAATGCTAGAATTACTGGCCAGGCAGACCCATTGTCACTGTGGAGCAAAGATCTTGAAGGCTTGAGTTGCTGCCTTCTTTGTAGTTTGGAGACTCCACTTTGCTAAATAAACACAAGAGAAAATGCTGCCCTGGCATACATACACACAACCCACGCTGTCTTCTCTTCAGTACATGTAGCAGGAGGTGAAAACTGGATTGTAATACTTTCCATTTAATGAAGGAATTCATACTGTGGGATTTATCTCCAAAGCAGCCCTCCTCTCCCCCGATTTCCCTCATTGCACGCAATTTCAGCGTGTCCAGGGCCAAATGCCCAGGATGAGGGATACCAAAACATGACTCACAGAGGAGGCATGAAGGCTGTAGGATTACTTCCTTTATGTAAATCACACTCTTTCACCCAAATGTCATGGCTTTCTTTCTGGTTCACGTAATTCTGAGCAAAAGACATCAGGAGGCAACACAGTACAATGCTGGCGACTGAAAAATGAAATTTTTTTTTCTTTTTAAAAGGAACTATCAATGAGTGCATCACATCCTCCCTCCGTTACCTGCTGCTTCCTTCTCCAGCCACCAGTATGAAAATATTATGCTGTGTGAAAACATTGGGTTGCTCAAGGTAATCTGCGTTGTTTTGTGGCTGCAAGGGGAAGATGCAGTCTGCTTGGCCCAGCATGGTCTGCTGTGGGAGGCACGGGTGTGTATGGGTCTTCATAAGAGCAGGTAGAAAAACCAGCTCCTGACCCCCCCTTGCCGTGTCCCCTTGGCATCAGCTTGCAGAGGTGGACTTGCAGTCTTCCCTGCATGTCCCAGTTCTTCCCAGTGCTCTTCAGGATGTGTCTGCTAACCCCCCCAAAAGCTCCTGTAGGGCTTTTCGAAATAGAACAAGATATGCTATTGTAAAAGAAAACATGGGTTTGGACATTGGTTTTATACAGCATCAAGGAATCACGGCCTCGTCCTTCCATACCAAGCACGTGTCATTGTGGTTGTCCTGTGCAGTCAGGAGAAGCTCTTGCCCGGTGATTTAGCCAGTGACGTAGGAAGAGGCCTTTGTCATTGTACCCATGAAGCTTAAAAACTGGGTGTTTGCATCTGTTGTGACATGGTGTGGAAAAATACGGAACTCTTTAACTGAAAAGATGTCTTCTATGCAACCCTGAAATGAGGCAGTTACAGCTTTAGGAAGGATTTGAAACCTTGTTAAGTTGAAGTGCTTATCTTTTCTCTCATATTTTTAAAAAAGTGCATTTGGTGGGGTTAAGAAAAAGAGGCATGCACTGAAATTTGTGCATTTGCTGTGAAAAGCTTTGAGTAGTGAGAAACTGTAAAGAGTTGTGGACTTCCTTCCCTGATGCCCCCACTGCATAGAGACCTACAGGAGTTCTGAGTTGGAGTTTATTCAGATTCTTAACATATTTTTTGTGACCTCCATGATTTAAGGTCAGAGACCTCAGCAGGGAGTCCGTGGAAGTTGTCACTTTAATCATTTTAGTTCTAAAGATTCATCAAAGTTACACAGATTGACCTAATTTGTCAGACCCTGCTGAGGGAGTGGGGTTCTGCACTAACCTACCAAAGCTGACCTGGATATACCGTCTGGTAATGAAATACTGGAGCAAACCCACTGAAGCAAGTGTCAATTATATAAATAAAGCTACTAAAAGATAAAAGCCCTAATTCAGTAAATGGTAATATTTTATAATTTATAGATCACTATAGATACACCATGACACTTCAGCACAGACTCTACACCCACTCCGAGCTCAGGCAACAGATTTCCTTTGACAGGTTTGTAAAATCTCCTTTTATCCCAAGCACCACTGTGTCAGCAAAGGGTGGGTGAGGAGACACTTGTATTGATATTAATAAGGTGTCAAGGCAATTTTACAACACTGTTTTAAAACCAACCAAGACTTCAGCATTGAAAAGAGAACTTCATTAGCAGGGATGAGAATATCAGGTAACAGATACCTGGTTTTCTCTTGGTTTTGTGCTTGTTCCTCCATCAGGAGTGGCTGTTTCACAGCCATTTAAAACACTGGGGCTGAGCTGCCAGCAACAAGTCCATTAATAACTCCTCCTTCCAGGAGGTTCTAAAATGAGGTTAAAGATAACCTGAAGGCTCAAAATTCTTTGCCGTTAAAGTCTGCCATACAAAAAAGAAAATCTCTTTAAGAAAAAAGAAAGAACCAAACTAACCAAACAAAAAAACATGTTTCAGTTCTTTCAGTTTCAGTTGTTTCTCAATGCTGTTTGTCAGATTTTAAAAATCTTTCTTCATCACCCATGAAAATGAATTTAAAGCAGCACTTTTCTTGAGCATGTCCAGAAATGCTGCTGAAATGGTTGACACTTCCCCCTGTTCCTCACTGGACTCTGAGCTCGGCAGCAATGGAGGAGAAGGTCCAATTCCTGAAGCGCAGGTCGCAGCGGGGCTTTGCAGCCACGGCCTGTGCCTCAGGAGGGTCAGGCTGGACACTGGGGAAAACTTCATTCGGAGAGCTTCTGCAGCATGGGTACAACCTGCCCAGGGGTCCTGCTGCCTCCATCCTTGGCTGGACAGAGCCTTGGTTGATGAGGCATCGAGCTGGGGAGAGCCTTGCATCCCCAGGAGGTGGAAGAGGTGAGTCCATGGGTCCTGTACCTCCAGCATTCATGGGATTCAGTAGGGTCAGCTCCAGCACTCAGCACAACCATAGAGCCAGAGAGGGCACCAAGACCCTTACATGGTCACTGGCTCTGAATCAGTTAAAAGGTCCAGCTGGCCTCCTCAGCAAGTTAGAGCAGCCACAGGACTGAGTGTATATGGCCACAAGACTTTCTCGGGCTGTGACCACCTTCAGCTTTGTCTCCATGCCTTGACACGTCCTTGCCCCACATCCAGAAGCCCTGGGAAAGTGCTTTGTACCACACTGCCTCTAGATGTTATGCTGCCTCACTGTTCCCACACCCATCCTCCTTTGCAGAAATTTGCTTTACAAAGAGCAGACCAGTTCTCTAAAATGACTCAAGTTGTTGACAAAAATCCCCTCAAGCTGCTGACAAAACCCCAGAGATACAGTCTATCAGCAAGGCCAGTCCCTGAGTTTTGCAAGCAATTTTTCCTTTTTATTACAGGCCCTGAGAAATTGAGGGAGGGAAGAAAGGAACCGGAGTGAAGCAACAAAATAGCTGTTGCCTGATTTGGAACACTTTTTGCTGGATGATCTCCAATGTTCCATCAAATAAAACCCTGATTAACAGCAGAGTGAAACGCAAACACGGCAGTCACCGACAGACGTAACAACAGTGGGAGAAGTAAACAACGAGGATATTTAATGGGGAAGGTCACAATTTAGCTACCAGCTAAAATATCTTCCTGTAGGATTATTTCCATCATCGTCACCCAGGAGCAACATGGATTGGTGTCCATGCAGTTTCTAGGTCAAATGTGAACTCCACGCAGTAATCTCAGTGCTATGGCAAAGGTGTCCTGAACTGAAGCAATCTAAGAAGGAAGGCTGTAATTTCCATCAGTGACACACTATAGTCCCTAGTTCTATATCAATTTAAGGTTTGTTTGATTTTTTAAGTGTCTGAGCTAGAGCTAGAACCAGTCATTTCATGGCACTTACAGCCCCATAGTCATGCAAGCTCCTGTTCAGATGTACTATTTAGTATGTTCATCAGCTTTTTGGAAATCGATGCTTTTTAATCATGAACATTCCTGGGCTAAAAGTCACGCTGCTACTTGTTTGCTTTTTCACTTCACTTAGGATCTGCAAAGCTGGGGTGCTCTTACCATGAAGTCTTCCTTCACTTCTAGGAAAAGTGACAAACTGACAGCATGCTTATGGATAATCTGAGTTTGGAGCAGACAGACTTGCACAAGACCATGTCAGATTCATCACTTTTGATTCAGAAACTGAGTAACCCAAATATACGAGAGGTGAAGACAGAGAAGAACATTAGAGCCAATGCATCCCTCTGCAGTCTTTATTTGGGTACCACATCAGGACCTAGTCCTCCCCACCCCCAGGACTGATGCACTGATCCTCAACATCAGGCTGTGATGAGGAGGTGTCTTTTTGGGACACGGGGGTTAAATGACTCTGTGCATCAAAGCAAATCACTGGTGACACAAAATTACAACGTGGGAGTTCCTGACTCCTAGGCCCCTGCTCATTCCACTAGACCACACTGCCTCCTGAGAAAATATGTTTTAGTGGTATCTGACCAGCTGTGTAAACATGTCAAGAGACAAACGTGTAAAACTGAACTGCTCTTATGATAAAAGTTACAGTCTCTTTCATTTGTGAGTACAAATCGTAAATCCCTCTTCCAAAATCATATTTTCACAAACTAAAACCAGGGAAATGAGGAAGAAGAAACTAATTCCAGAAAATTTTGATGCTTGGGGCTACGGGTGACATGACCAAGTTCATTTCCCCTTGAACACTGAGACTCTTCCCCTCTACCAGACTCAACTTTCCAACCCAGCTTCTTGTCTGAGAACTGTTTTTGGGGATGGATGGGCCGATGCCAATAAGGCAGGTGGGAAAGGCATCTCTCTCTTCACCTTTATGAGGCTTCCTCAGCCCTCCAACAGCCACCTCTCCCCTGCTTGAAATTAGGTTGCTGTAAGAATCGCAGCTATCCATTAATGAGTCCCGAGCAATAATGAGGTCTAAGCACCCTAATGTTCCGTATTATGTTTCCTCATTCTGCCTTGTATTGTGGGAAGACAAAACTTTGCCCGGTGCAGGACACAGCCAATCACCCAAAAAGAGACCTTTTTTATTGAGTTTCCCCTTTTCTGCCTGGGCATTGCAGAGTACAGAACAAGTGATGTGTTTAACACCAGTGTGGCTCTTCCAAATGCAGTTTTAGCAATATCTGATACAGTGAATTTTTGCTGGGTTTTGTTACAAAGATCGGAGGACGGGTTGCCATTTACTGTCACTCTGGGAGGATCAAAAGCTGTGGGGTTTGGGTAAGTAAAGCACTCCAGCACCTGCTGAGCTGATTCCTTTCTGACAAAATGTTTCAGGCTTCAGTGGGATTCATGTATGCCTTAGAAGAACAAGCACTGCTGCACTTGCTCCCTAGTCCACTCTTCTCTTGGCTGTGCTGGTGGCACAGGCACTCCAGGACTCAAATCACTTCCCTTTGCTCCAGCGTGTGGGCACAACTGCATAAAAAAAAATGATGAATTTCTGAATTCCAAAAGTTTGTTTCAGGTTCTGGTGTTAATGCAGTTGCTAAGTGGGAGCACTTCCCTGCTCTAAAGCAGTGGAAAGCTTTGTCCACAGGAGCAGCCTGTGCCAAGGTGTTTCAGCTCTCAGCTTTGCTCTCAGCCATCTGTCATGTTGTTCCTGCAGTGATTATCAGCAGTATTTTCTCTGTTCCTCTCCAGCAGTTACATCCAGAGCTGGGTTCCCTGGGGAGGTGCACTCCTGCAGGGCTGGAGATCCACTGTGCTGTTCCTGTGCTGCTGACTTCACCATGAGGGAGAAACATTCATCTTCCACGCCACTTGCAGCAAGCTTATCACACAGGGCCATCAAGGTCCACAGAGGTTTTCTGGGGCTGGAATCTGAATGACAGCAGTAAGTAATGATCGAGCATTACAAAAAGCCACAGCTCAGCTCAGGCTATGGCTCTGATTATTGATAATGGATTATTTTCTTCTTTGGTCAGTGGGATTGTGTTTGAGCCCGCGAGCCCTGCTCATGCTATCATTTTAGGAAGTGGACAATAAAAATAAAAAGACAGTTTCTGTCCTAGTGAAATAAGTGAAAGATGGTTCAGAAATTCCAGATGTGTTAATTGTGCAGGAGTGCCTAGTACAGGCAGGAAAAAAGTTTGAGTGTTGGATGCTAAAGAAGACACGTGTATTGACAAGACTGAGAGCAGATCCTTCTCACAGAGCAAATCATAAGTAGGGAGTTTTCATGGCTTATTTCCTATCAGGGTTTCCTGCTTCCAGGACTTTCCCTGAAGAGAGGAAGGCTCTCACGGTGGGGGCTGGAGGACCTGTGCTGGTTCATGGGGGGATGCCATGGTTGTGCCGTTGCTGGTGGTTCTGTCAGACCTGCCTTGCTCACATGAGGCTCCTCTGCTCTCCATTACACCGGGGCTGGAGGACGAGCACCCAGCTGCCTCACAAGCTGCCCGAGGTGGTGGACTGCCTCTGAGTTTTGCTGACGAGGACTGCGGTGGAGGGTTTTTTAGAGGCCCCAGGCTCAGGGCAGGATTTAGCAGGTGTTGAGGTCTCCCTGAGGCCGGTTTCCGTCAGGCTGAAAGCAGCCTTTCAGCATTACCAGTGATGACATTGCATGAGAAAACATCTTTTTTAAAATAGTAGTTTCTTCAAAGCAAGATGTGAAAAGCAAAAAGTCCTTCTCAAACTAGAATTTGCTTCCTAGAGTAGTGCACCGAAAACTAATGAAAGCCAGATGCCTTGGCCTGCCCCAGGAACAGGAAAGGGAAGAAAAGCCAACCTCAGCAACCTGAAAATCTACAGTTACAGGAACCTGCTCCCAGACCCAGGGTCTCCCCAGCAATAGAGGAGCCCAGGAAGGGCATGTGTTTGTGGCACAAACACGGTGTGTGCAGGCAGCAGAGGGGACGGGTACTGTTGACACAAAAGGAGGCATCTTCCAGGGGCTTAACTGCTTCCACGATTTGCCCAGAGGGGAGGGAGGATGCTGAAAGCTTCTTCAGAGTGCCCAGGGCTCTGGTGCACTAAAAGCTATGAGCCCAAGAGCCTGGCCTGCAGGTCCATTGTTGCAAAAGCTGTGTAGGTGTTTTGGGTCCCTCCTGGATAGAGACAGGGATTAGGAGCTGAGCTGCAGCAAGTTGTATTGCACAACCATCAAAGACAAGCCCAGTTTGGCCATCCATTGCCCCCTGCTTTCATGCTGTGGTGCCAGTGTGTAAGGCAGAGTCGAGCCACGTCCCCACAGGTTCATCCTGCCCTTCTGCATCATTTTGCAGGAAAAGAGGTGGGAGTTGTACGTTTGTTGATGGAAATATATGAGCATGGCAGAAATGAGTCTGACGCACTTTGTGAACAACCAAGGTCACCATGCAAGCGTGTGTTTGTGCAGGAGCCTGTGTCTGAAGTAGGTGTGTATGACATGCATAAAGGAACACACAACACGTATGTCTCTGTGTATATACACACTTGAGCAAAATATACATAGGCTGGAAAATACCTGAAAGGGCTACAAATAATGGATATGGTGGGCAAGAGAGGGAAGTGCTCCTTTTCCCTGTGCTCCAGCAGCCACCCCAGCTCTGCCAAAGACACTGGCAGGCAGCCAAGGGGAAAGAAAGCGATCAGGGAAGGGAGCTGAACTAGGCTGGGCGTCCTCTCTTTCACACTGAAAGTACGGAAACTCAGGGGCTTAAGTCTTTTTTCATGAACCTTTAATCTGGACTGAAAGGACTTGTACAAGCCATGCTCCCTATCCACACCCCTGGGCTTACAGCAGATCTCAAACTGCAGATTTCATACAGTCCTGCTTTTCTGGGTGGAGATGAAACAGTGATTTCCTCTCAGGAAAGCTCATCTCTTCCTGGGGATGATTAAATAGTGCTGACTGCACATATACCTTCTGGGAGGAACAAGAGAGGAACAAACCCAGCCAGTTCCAGGTTTTGCAAGTGGTGCAGACATTGGAGAAGAATCTTGAGTAATGAGAGACTGATAAGCACCTTGTTACAGCCACTTAATGAATGTGCTTGACTGATCCCCAGGTAGATATTTCTGCCCTGGTGTCCTTGTTCAGACCAGACGAGGATGCCAGATCCAGGCAGCCACAAGTCTCTCTGTGCTCTGGATCTGGCTCGTACTAATGCTGCCTGCAGGGGTGGATCAGCAGAAGCAGCACTTGGCGTGGGGACAGCTTCTGCATATTCCTCTGCCTGTCCCAGCAGAGTCTCTTTGCTGCACCATCCTGGGCTCAGCTGTCAGGTTTAGATGAACAACTGACCCACGCGAACACCACACCAGTTACATCTGACTTCTAGATGACACATAGTCCCGTAGACACATGTATGTTATTAGCACTGCAAGCCCAGCAGAGCAAGCAGCTCTTCACCATATACATTTTTGCCAAGATATTATAGTACAGTTTCCGCTTCCTGGCAATTAATTCAGTCTTTCCTCTTCAGCATCAAGAAGCACCACAGTCACAGATAGACAGGTCTGCAGAGTTTGGGAGCTTCTTATTCCAACTTGAAAACACCAGAAAATTACTATGACAAAGCTTTTTTTTCCTGTCATTTAAACACAAAGAGAAAGAAAGAAACTTAAGGAATGTTCCATAAATAGCTTATCTCCTCTCTATTTTCTTTCCCCTTGTCCCTCCTAATTATAACACAAGCCTAGTATTATCCAAGACTAGCATGCACCAATGACTTTGAAATTAAAGTGGGATTGGTTATTGATGGTATCGATGGATACCGATTAGTACCTGAAAAAGCTTCTCTGTGTATCTGTGTTTTTTGCAATTTTTGTCATAAATGAAGTGACAACTTACAATCACAGAATCATAGAATCATTAAAGTTGGAAAAGACCTCTAAGATCATCAAAACTTAAGATATTGCTTTAGATGGAGATGTGAAATGCAATTGAACCTCTCCTGGAAAACAAATGCTGTCTCTGCGTACCTTTGTACAGGTTTGAGGGCTATGAAAGGTATGAGTAAGAGGGGGAAGATCTGGCACAACCTAAATCAAAATTGTTTTCTTTGCCTTGTATCTTACCAGGAGAGCAACTGAAGCAGATGCCTGGATTTAATGTGAATTTTTTTAAGACTTTATTTGAGGAAGCTGCCAGGAGCACAGCTACAGTCAAATAACTCTTTACAATGCCATCATTACCAGCAACAGGTATTTACTGAAAAATCAAATGAGCCCTTTTTTAAATATGCAAGTACAACATGCAGAGGCTGGTAAAGCACAAGAAGTAGTGTTGCTCATCTGACTGGGCACAGGGTTGAGCTTCAGATGACCTGGTTCAGCCCTTGGCTGTGCACCCTGTGACCTTGAGTTAGGGTCCTTCTTCTCACCCAGCCTTGGTGTTTGTCTGGCTTTGTTATCTGTGGGAATTACTACAGATGGTGAGGTTAAGCATCAAAGCCAAAAATCAAATGAGGAGTCTTTGGGGAGGGAAAGAAGGGCTGAAAGCAGCTGGGTTTCCTCCAGCTTTGCTGTTGTCCTTACAGGTATTGAGTCAGTAGCACCATCCAGGGTCAGACATGGGTGTGTTGGACTTGGATTTGGCTGGCCAGGTTACACAGATACAGTGATCCCTGGTGGCCCTGGCTAAATGGGAAGAGCCAAGCCCCTCAGCTGTAGATCTGTTGCTGGTGCAGGCCCTATTTATTCATGTAGGTTGGTTCAATTGCAAAGTCTTTGTGGCCAGGACTGTTTTCAATCTGGTGGCTGTGCCCAGAATAACAGGAGCAGGATGTCAGTGGGAGCCTCCAGAGCTGCTGTAGCACAAATACTGATCAGTCCCTAACAGATAATGTTTCCTGTCTTCAACTTTTAAGAGAGCCTTGTGGGCCAAGGGAATGGAAATCGTCCTCTCTGTTTTACTGGCTGTGGTCTCCAGCTCAGGCAGGTATAACAGGGAAGTGCCTGTTTGCTGTTCCATCGGCTCTGGATGTTCTCCAGATGCCATTGGTGGCTCCTGAGAAAGAAAATATGCCCACAGAGGCTCACTGCAGTGATTATTAGCTATTCCACACCTTGGGAAGCCAGAGCTATCTGTGGCTCTGCCCTGAGGGACCTAGGCACTGCCTGGAGAGCGGCCAGGCCTGGGCCAAGTGGCCGGACAGAGTGTGACGAGGGAGCTGGGGGGAAGGAAAGGAGGCCAGCCCGTGACCCACACCAGACGCACGCTCAGGCTTCACTACAAGCTCATCCCCCCGACCACGCGCTGCCCCGACCTGCAGCTACAGCTGCCGGGGGAGCTGCCCATCTTGGCAAGGATCTGGCCCGTTCCTGAAGCTCCCTTTCAGGTGGGAGGCAGCCCTTTCCCCAGGGCCCCACGCAGAGCTGTGGTGGCTAAATGAGTAACGCAAATCTCCCCGCCCGGCCAGCCACAGTGCAGTGTTGAAGCATGGTGATTTGTAGGGACTCCCAGGCTCCTGTGGTGGCTGATGGGCAGCCAAGACTGAAAATGTTGGGTGGGTAGTGATCACAGAAAATATTTGCATTGTTTATCAGGACATGAAAATGCATGAGGTTTAAAAGATATAGGCACTGAGTATAACCAGTAAGTAGTTGCTTAAGACAGCCTGCTGCTGGGACAACCAAATCATAGCCTCAGGGCAAAGAGGAGAGAAGATCCTGCTCCCCGCAGGTCTGCTGGCAGCAGCTCCGGCTGTGTCCTGAACTCTTGCAAGACTGGGATGACTGTAGCTCCTATCCCAGGGGCCGTGGCCAAGGAAGGAAGAGGCGAGCTCAGAGAGGTGGCTCCGCAGGAGCTTCTGGCACCAGGAGATGAGGTGAAAGAGCTGGAGCTTGGCCTTTTCATGACTCTTGGTAGCAGTGATTTGTTTGAAGAAGTAGCAGTTGGAAGGAAAGGTAGTGGAGCAGATGCAGCTGTGGTCTAGGAGGCCAAAAGTGAAAGAGGCAAGAAGAGGGAAGACCACTGCTAGGAGACTCAGTCAGCCAAGACAGCTGCATGTCTTATGGCATGTTTGGGTTTCTCTACTTGATTTTTATACTAATGGACAATTAAGCTGGTCTATTTATTTATTTTTTTTTTATGTTTAGTTCTGAGTCATTTCCTGGGAGGGTAGGAAGAAAAGAGCATTTTTCTGTAAGCTTCAAAACAGTGTTTAAGAGTTTGGATTGAGGATTCTTTCTTTGTTTCTTTCTTTCCTTTTTTTTTTTTTTTTCAATGAAACAACTACATTTGAAAAAAAAAAACATTGAAACAAAAACCAGAGATTGACAACCCCTAAACTTCTGCTGGAGTTGCTCTCTGCTCACAGAAATGGGTGTCCATAATGGGTAGCCCAAAGCAGTGTACAGGTTGAAGGATGAGACTTGCCAAAGCAGCCAAGCACCAGACTGCCTTGTCATCATATTCACCCACAGAGGCTGATGCTTTTTCCAGCTCCTACACACGTCACTGGTGTCGCTGTCTGTCTGCTCGGCAGCACGCCGACCTTTCTTCTGGTTTGTGCATCACAACGGGCTGTTTTGGCCGTGGTTTCCAATTCGGTTAGCCATAGGACTTTGCACTGTAGTGGACATAGGGCAAGCTGGCTACAGACCTCTAAATTTATGTGTCAGTAAATGCTGTTGGTCTGGGAAGGTCTAGTGTGAAACATGGTGAGACCGGATTGTTGTTTTCCCAGAAAGCTATAAGCTTAATTTTTTAGTTAGAACTTTGACTAATAAAAGTGGGCATATGCAATCAAGCTAATTTACTAGAGATTAGAGCCTAATTAAAAGCAAAGAAGCAAAGAGGCTGCTAGCCCAGAGCTAAGTGCACGCACAGAGCAGCACGCATTGACAACTAAGAGAAGGATTGGCTTTTTGAAAATAAACAGCAGTTAACCACCTTGAAGGAGAAGTTAAACCAACCACAAAGCTCCCAAGCGCCAACTTCACTCCGTCCTGTCTTCCCTGTGGCCTGGGGACAGGAAAGTCACCAGCCATGGCAGAACAAACAGCAAAATCTTCCACTGACATCAACGGGTCCTGGACTCATCTTGTGGCCTTTTTTGTTTGTTTGTTACACATTCTGTAGTACTTGGTGTCCAGAATGTTTTACACATAGTTTCTCAATGAAGAAGGAAGAAAAAATACACTTTCAGAGTTATGGCTCTTATGTCACACAGTTGGCGTGAGAGGAACCATTGCTCTTGGTTGAACATTGGTGTACTTAAGCTGGAAGTCAAAGAGAGTCAGTGCAGTTACCTCAGAACTAGAGGCTTATCTCACTGCAATATTTAGCTGGTTATTCTCCTTAAAGAGTATGCCATGAAGCCAGTAATGGGAGAAAATAAAACTTCTAAAGTTGTGTTCATTGGCCTAGTGAACATGGGGTCATAAGAGGTATGTTGAGACCATGCACAAAGCAAGCTTAATCCCCAGTTTCTCATGTCTTTCCCTCATAGTGCTGATGCTTTCTAGAACCCTTAGCACCACATGATGTGTGGTAACACCTGGAAATAAGTGCTAGCCTGAAGCACTAACCCTTGGAAGTCAACAAGCACATAGTCAACATCAGGCACTTGTTAAATGTAGCCTATCTGTTGAAAACAGCTTGATTTCTTACAACAGATTGTATTAACCCATTCTCAACTAAATTGTCAAGGGGCAGTGATTTAACATTGTAAAGCAAAAGAAAGCAAGAGGATACTGGTGATTAATTTCCTCCAGACAACGTCATGTAGGTCGTCTTCCTCATATGTTGTTTGTTTTGCTGACTAGTCTTTAGGTAGATATTCATATATCAGCTATTATTTTCCTCTGTGAATTGTGGTTTTCTGCCCAGCAGCAAGTCCAGTTTCCAGGGTAACTGGGAAGCCAACTCCTTTCTAACTACGCAAAAGATGAACTGTGTTTCCTGCAACTTTAATGTCTCTAATGTTAGAGGTTGAGTAATAGCCGGACACAACAATCTCTTCTGTAAGGAAATATGCCAAGAGTTGTTACTTAGAAGTGAATAAAACTTGCTTCTTTTTTATTATTCTTTTTTTTTTTAAAGCGTTTTGAATTATTTGAAGCTGCAATAACAGTCCTTTCCAGTCAAAGCGTACCCTTCACAACAACAGGATGCATTGCTCTATTTAAGCAAGTAATAATATTGGTTTTAGTCCCTACACATGCTTCACTTCCTCTTGGGGGTATTGCACAGAAAACTAACTCATTGCATATCAGGTAACTAAGTCATTGCATATTTACAGATTTTATATACAAAGATTTTCTTCTAATACCATCTGTGTGTAAAGAAAATGTATCTCTGTAATAAGCTAGCATGAGCTGTTTATTGGCTGTGAGAGCTACAACAAAATTATGGAAAGCAGCCTCTGAAAGACTGTGTTGATATTAGCAGGTATTTAGAGCCTCTGACTTACAGTCAGAAAAATTTACTGTTCATTCTGGTTGTACAAGACCTTTCACCTAAAAACTCCCAGTTGCTTAAAAGGCAATTACTGGGAGCAATGGCAAGATTTAGCCTAAGGACTTCTGATATGCCCCCAGCTAATGATCTGCTGGGATTCTGTCCTCTCCCAAAACGTAAGCATAGCAGCAGTAATTCTGATGTCTGTCACTGCTTCCTTACTTAGATTAACAGTTTATTTCATGGCTGACTTCCCATCTTGCTAAGTTAGTTTCTCCATGTCAGGCTCTACTAAAGAATAGAGAACAGATTCTGAGCTCGCTCTCTCTTCCAGGGGAAAATTGGCTGAAATCCATGGAGTTGCTCTGCTTTGACCCGGGTGTAAGGAGGATCCTCATCTGCCTTCAGGTAAATGCCCTTGGGCTTTTCTTTCAGCCAGACAAGTGCTGCTGCTGACATTCTCCTAAAGCAATTAACATTTCAATCATCTTTGTATTTCAGCAGTGCAGCTCCTGCCATAGCACTGAAGCAATAAGACATGACAGGCAATGCCCGATGCCTCCGAACTGAGAGGCTGTAATGAGATCCTGAGAACTTCTCTTGTGGTGGAGGACAGGCTGCATCTCTGCACTGCTCATTTCAGGGGATGCTGGGGAAGGAAACACACATCAAAGCTGGTGACAACTTTAGAGCATGCATATGTAAATCAAGGCTGTGCTGTGGTTTCCATTTTTTAATAGATTTTTTTTTTTCTATCTATATGTTAGTGGAGGGGTTTGAATCAGAAAACAATCAACATTTGCAGATCCAGGGTTTCATTCATCATCTGAGGTCAGACTGAACATCTGCCAGCCTAGGCATTTTTTTTAACATTTTCCGTCTGAACTACCCACTGCTGGGAAGAGGAAGAGGGTGTTAAACCACCACGTAACCCCAAGGGCCAACTTTCCTTGTCAGTGTAAATCCTAAGCCTCTTTTCAGTCCAGCAGTTAGAACTAAAATCGTCTGAATGGACCATGCTTTTCCCTGGTGCCAACAGCTGAGAGGGAATCTGGGTCACGCTAAATAGTGCACATGAAGGGAAAAGGAGGCTCAGGGGGAACCTTGTCATTGAACTTCACCTTCTTCCTCTTTCTTCATGAATTGTGGTCCCTGAACACTTCAGCTCGAGATGTGTTTAGCTCCTTCATCACTTAGACCCCTTTTCCATCCTGTTTGTTCCTTTGGCCAGATCTTGCACTGTGGTTAATTGACCTGGTTTCACTGGTTTCTGTGAAGATCAGCCAAGCCTCCCAAGCTGGAGAAGTGGGTCATCATGCAGCGGCTACACCGGGCTTTGGGGAGGTTGCCTGGACTCCCTAACTGAGGAGCCTTTCTGCCGACACACGATGCTGCATTTTCAGCTCTATGTCATCAGATTACAACTGGCTTCTGCAGGAGGAACGCCTGGGAAGTGGTGTGAGGAAAAGGAGGGTCTGGTGACTCAACATCTGTGCGACCCATGCGTACTTTGGTACAGACAAATTTAACTCGGGACTTACGCTGTTTGAGAAGCTTCAGACAGAAAACAATACCAACAAATTATAACTCCCCAGCAAGGAGGTTACTGCCAAATGGATGCACTGCATCAAGTGCTTACAAGAAACAAATGTATCCAAGAGGGAGGAATAATCCTTCTGTTAAAAATTACTGCAAACAAAACTGCAAATGTTGCCATCGCTGTTGAAATTTAAACTGTGACAGAGTGGAATTTCCATCCCTCAAAAAGCTGCCTTTTGGCCTGAAGTGGGAAGCAGAAAGATTTGTTTAAAAAAAAAATTTAACATAAACCACAGGACCTGTCCTTTAACCCCATTTGCTTTTTAGGTGAGGCTAAAATTTTTCTTAGAGTTATATTTACTAAGCTAAATGATCAGCTCTAAAAACACCCAATCCAAAAACCAGGAAAGTAACTTAGTGTATGTGAAGAATTTTATTAATTTCAATGAAAGTACTAGACTGTTTCAAGTTAAGAAGCAGATTAAGTACTTAATCAGTTCAGAGCCAAAATTCATCCAATTTCTGTAAGAAAGAAATCAAGCCCATCTCAGTGCAACTGAAGAAATGCATTGTACTTCAACCAGTTCCCCTTTTGAAATACAGACTAATAGTAACTCGTGAAAATAGGCATCTCCCAGGCTGAATCACAAGGACGCTTGGAAATGAATAAAATTCAGGTAGTGACATTTGCTGTAAGACAAAAGAGCCTCACTTCAGCCCAGTACTCCCATATGCTACTGTAATACTATTCCCTAGAGTACAGTTGCAAGTGTCTTTCTTAGTATAAAGTAATTTACTTTTAATATGACGGGAATTACTCAGTCCAAAAGGGTTTTGTCCTCTGTTCCCCCAAGTGACTGATGTGCAGGAAGAGGAAAATGATGTATTTCACATGGGAAGCTTTCCAGTATCTTCCTGACCTTGCCAGATCTTCCTCCTCTGCTTTCTGACTCTGCAATGCCTTTACTGCAAGCTGGCCATGGCTACAGTTAGCCTGAAAAGGGATGGCTAAGTGGACCAGCAGACACAAAGAACTATGGCATCTTTCCTGGTCCACCAACTCAACAGTGCCTTCACTGCTGAGTGTAACTTCAGCATCAATATGAAGCTTGTGAGCCCCTGGTGTAGAGCACAGGTCTGGCATTTAATGGGGCTGCTGAAAGCCTTGCTGATGCCAATCAGGCCAATAGCCTGTGGGAAGGGGGTGTCTTCTTTGGATAAAGATCTGCCAGGCTGGCAGCACTCTAAAGGGCTATGAGGTATCAACTCCTGTGGCAT
>NW_008630832.1:0-9659 GCF_000691845.1 Merops nubicus | reverse complement strand
GCTGACAGGCATGAGCACCGAAGTCCCTTTTTTAACTGAACAGCGGTGAGATACTCAGATTCTCATGGTTGTGGGACAATGAGGAACGTTTGCTTAGCTGTAGGGTGGCTCTCAGCAAATTGTGATCATCACAGAATTGTTCCAAGTGCAGCATCATTATATATACAGTTAATACATGAAAGCCAAGGCAGGCAAACATTTGCTTTGGGTTTTATCTTCCACACAAGCCTCTAATCTTTTCTCAGGAAATTACTGTGTAGTTTATCAGTGCCTTGGAGTTGATTTTTAAAACCTCAAGACTTCAACCAAGAGGAACTGCCTATTGACTGGTTTTCTTTCTTATAAATGTAGTTGTCGCTACCTCATTAACTATTTAGCATCCTGACAGCTTATTGAATGAGCTTAGCTTGGCAGAACCTCAGAATTGTAAACCCTGAAGGAAAATGTCACTGCTCTCCATGTCTGATAGATTTTGGTTAGCAGAGATTTAAAAGCAGCAGTAACACACCCTTACTAAGATATACTTGGCAAGAAGATACAAAATAACTATTAAGCTGGTTTACATCTCCTTCCTTTTTCACTTATTTTGCCACATCTAATTGCAAGTATAACATTAATCTGCTATCACATTAACTTGGACTATTTTGTTTCTGGGTTCAGCCTCCACATTAATGACACTGAATGTGGATTTCCAGCATTACTGCTATTTCACCAGTAAATAATGAGCATCTTTTTATCAATATATGCTGTCTCCTGCAGTCAAAGTGATGAGCAGCACCTCTCTTTAAACACATTGTCAGGCAAAGGTATGAAGAATGACTGGGCTGGCTCCACTCAGCTCTGTATTGCCAGAGAGTTCATATGTGTAGAGTCTGATAATTACATGTAAAACAGTATGAGATTTTGGAAGATCGGGGGCAAATCTGTGGAAAGCTTTATGCACTTCAGAAAAAAACTTCCAAGTATGCATATTTCCCCTAAAGTATCTCATATATAACAGCAGATGTTGCACTGCAGGTTCAGCAAAAAAGAGGAAAATTTTCTTTCATAGCATGGTAAATTTTTTTTTTTTCAGGTACTTTGACCTAAAAAGATAAATGTTTCTTCTCTTTAGAGAAATGTGAGAGCTTGCTTCTGCTGGTCATTTTTCAATGTTCAGCTGTAGGGGGACAGCTCGTGGGGTATGGGTTGGGGTAGGGTTGGCATTTTGCCATGCAGTGGTGCACTTGGTGCCCAGCCATGGCAGCATAAGGGACTCTCAGAGAGACCAAATCAGTCATCCTGGCTGCCCAACAGCCCTATCAGTGCATGTCATGAATAGAGAAGAAAGGCTCTGAAAATAAGAATATTTAGTGCTTCCTAAAAAGGCAGGGCTGACCTGAGCCTGGCCCCTGCACTCAGCACTGTATTTGTTTGCAACTCTGCAGGTGCCGAGTGTGTTGATTGTATTAGAAGTAGATAAATGCAATCCAGTAAGTATGGTTGTGATGTTCTGGTGTTGGTAGGAATAATTAATTGCAAAGAAATGGGGTAAAGAGCCAACAGAGTGAGCAGCAATTGGCTGAAAAGGTGTAGGTTTTAGAGTGGACTGCAGGCTCAAGGGGAGCCAGCAGGGTCATGCCTCTCTTAATAAAATAAGAGGAAAATAAGGCAAACATCATACTGGGATAGATCACTGAAAGTACAGTCTATAAGCTGTGAGATCATCCTACTACTCTCCTCAGCATGAGTAATGCCACAGCTGGGGTACCATATTCAGCCTGGGGACATGCACTTGAGGACAGTTGTGGGTCAGCTTGAAAGAGATGAAGAACAGGAATGGCTCAGAATCAGAAGCTGCAAAAAAAAGTTGAAGGAAGTGCAAAATTCTGAAGAAATGAGATAAATATGTGAACAGATGCTGTGAAGAGGAAGAGACACTATTCTTAATGTCAATTGTAGGAAAGGTAGTGGTGTGCTTAAATCGTAGAAGCATGTAGCTTGGAAATGAAGTTAAAAAAATTGACACCAGGAAGAACAGAGACACAATGGAATAGGTAGCCTGAGACTGCCTCACTAGAAGTGTTTAAGAGAGGTTGAAACATGTTAGTTAGGCATGGCATGGGTTTGCCTCCAAGCAGGACTGGGACACCTCTGAAAAGGTCACTCAATTCTACTTTTTATACCTCTGTGCTTGAATGTAATGGTATTTCTTTTTGAAATGTTAGGGACCAAATATAGACTTTTCTAGGAAACTTCCCTTAGACTACAAACATCAAGGTTTGACCTTTTGGAAACCACAATGGCTAAAAGGCAATGTGTGGGAATTCAGTTTGTCAGCAAAGTGGCTCTCAGACAGTGCAGGGGACTCTCCCTGCTCACTCTTCCCTCTTCCTCACCATTTCACCTTGAGCTAAAAAGGTGCAATATTTGGTTTTAAGTAATGGCAACAGTTGTAGGGAGCTGGTGAGGAACAAAGCCAGAAGGTGTCTTTTCTACTGCTTCCTATCACCCTTCTCACAGAGAGGAGCACTTCTGCTCGTCCACTTCTACACTAAACAGTTGCTTCTTCCATCGGCCCCAGGTGCCCAATCCAGTCAGCCGGTGCTACGCACAGAGCATGCTCGGATTTACAGCAGCACCTCTGGTAGCTTCACCTCTTCCCTACAGAGTCATTTTGTCAGGGGATCTGGTCACTCAAAGTCTTCCCGCGTTTGCTGCCACAATGTCTGGGTGGAGAACTCAGGATGAGTTTCAGAAAAACACAGAGCAGGCTTGGGACAGGCAGCATTTCTTGATGTCTTGCTGTTGTTGCCATAAGAGGCAAAGGCTGTCACCAGCATCTAGTGACAGGTAAAGCAACCCCCAGAGCACCACCAGAGAAAGGGGAATATATTCTACAGCCCAGGCCCCTGCTTCCTTATGCACTGATAAAAGCATGTTACCAGAACAACAGGTTTCATGCTGCCTTTCTAGGGAAAATAGGGGAGATAACAGCTTAAAGAGAAGGAAGGGAGGAGCAGGAAATGCTTGAGACTTGGGCTATCTGTTTTTCAGCCTCAAATGCATATTGCAGGTAAAAAAATATGCCTGTTTTTCACATTTACATCTCTTCCAGTGAGAGGAGGGATAGTTTCAGACTAATGACATTTTTTTTGTTTGAATGATTTGAGAAAATCGAGTTTGAATGATGTTGAGAAGAAAAAATTGATACAATTCCCATAAAACCAAAACAAAACACCCTTGTCCCTTCTGTGCTTGTACATTTTAAAAATTAAATTTAAGCTGATTATAATAGGTTTCTTCCATCTGAAGAATATGGTTCAAAGCTTGGATGTGAAGATTGTCTTCATTTGACAGGCAGTTGGACGGGTCCACATGCTTCAATAAAGCATTTCTGATTTCTGACAGACAGTAGTACACATAAGCCTAAATGTACTTTTCTATTTTAATTACATGACCAGTACTCATGAATGGGAGCCTGAGCTTATCTCCACTGACCTTGAAAATCCCCTGGAGGTTTGTGATAAAACGAAGCATATGTTCTCTGGTGATTTCTGGAAAATGAAGAAACACAAAACCCACTTGTTGTAGTTTTGATTTTTTTTCAGAAAACAATGTGATACACCATCAGAGCTTCCAGATTACTGCAGGCAAATTTGGAATTTCTCCACTTAGTTCCTGTGACATACATGGGATTTGGCAGTTGTATGCAAATACCCAGATCAGGATTTCATACGTGACAAGCATCTCCTCTGAATATCTCCACGTGTGAAAACCACATGAACGGTAATTCTGCCTCATGCTGATAAATCAGGTCATCATAATAGATGAATTATTGTAATGAATGAAATGTATGTCTATGCCTTGGTCACATTAATGACTCTATAGCTGCGTAGACATAAACAAACTAGCTTTTATTTGGTAGGCTGCTTACTGTTCTAGCCATAGCCAGAGAGCTCTGGCTCTGTCCAGATTTTGTTGGTAGCAATGCCTCAGTGCTTACTCCGGTTCCCAGCCTGAAGGAAGGCACTGGTTATAGCCTCCACACAGAGGTCCTAAGGAGTCTTTGCACTGTGCTGGTAACACCCATGCTGAATTCGTGGATGGGAGTGGAGTGTGAATCAGCTGCTCTTTGAAGGTCACCACAGCTGCTGGGAGCCCAGCTGGAAGTCAGGGCTCCTAGTGAGCACCCCTGGGTGTATCAGCAGAATAAAAAATTCTCACCAAGCCATAAGACGGAAAAATGGTGGACAAGGACATGCATGCAAAGAGAAATACATCTATGTGAGTGTGCTCAGTGGGAACCAATTTGCATTTCACTCCAAATATAAGGTAACTGCAAGATAGATAAAGTGCTTTTGATGTGTTTTTCTCTAATTAATATTCCTTTCTTATTTTTTTTCTTTTTCCTATGGGTTTTCTATTGTTTATCTCTCTTCTCTCTTTCTCTCTTCCACTCTCTTCATATCCATGGCATACTATTTTTCATGCTTCTTTTCCCTGAGGCTTTTACTATGCTTCATCCCAGTTCTTCCCAATATAGCTATGCAAGTTTACAACCCTTTTCATTTCCCATGACACTGCTTAAATTCACAGGGCAAAAATCAGCCTTTTCTTGCCAGGTTATGCAGCCATCCTCCCCACCAGTCCTGAACGACTCTAGACTGCTACTCCCTTGAGGTCTAAACTAGATGGGGATTTATTAAACCCTTAGCCCCCTGTTGATAAATGATAAATGGCCCCAGGCAGTAGGCACCAAGGTGAATGCACACTGCTGCTTTGTAAAGGCACAGTAAACCATGCTACAGAGTGCACTGCCCCAGGCATTCCTAAACTATCTTGTCCTGTGTCAGCAAGATGCCTTAAGAGCTCTCTATAGAGCTTTCATTGCTCCATTCTCTCTCTGCTCCCACCCTGTGCATTTCAATGCAGTAAGGAAAGGATTTCATCCTTAATTGAAATTCCTTTCATCAGCCCAGATATAGCCTGAACAAAGATACTGCCGTGAAAAAAAGCAGTCAAGAACATATCTTTAAAATGTCAATTTGCCAGTGACAGGCATAAAATGCCGTCACTGCAAATCAAGGCTCTAAACCTTCATTGTACATCACATAGCTGTCGCTCCCCACCCCCAGCCCTCCAGAAGTTTTAATGCTTGTACATCTTTGTTTTCATTTCCACATTCTTCTCATACTGTATTCACAGCAAATCTGAGGATAGCTGGGTCTTGATTAAACTCCTGCAAACCTTAGGGAAAGCTCTTTTAAACTCTGAATAGTGTCATTTATCTTAGACTCATACTTCTGAAGAAATTGATCATTCATACTCTGTGGGGTTTCTCTATTTTTCCTTTTTTTATTCATTCTGGTAAAGTAATAGATGCACATTTGTCCATATAGACCTGCAAGTTCAATGGGTTTACATGGCAGGAAATTGCTATGAACTTGCTTGGCCGCAGAAAGAGGAATAAGAAATGAAAGTTCTTTTCACTGGCACAATATAGGGAAGGATACACCCAGCAGAAAAAACATAAGTATGGGCCATCTACTGAAGGCTATATTTAGCTTGCTTACCCTAAGTGACTAATTTAAGTGTTACATCTTAAAGTCTTGACTATACAAAGACCGGGGTCTGGCACTCTGGTACCTTGTGTGGTTGAGAACATCTACCACCCCCTCAAACTTCAAGGCCACACTAAGCATGAGGACCAGCTTAAGCTATCTGCAAAGGAGGCTGCTGTGTTGGACTGCAAGGGTGGGTGAAGAGCCACAGCCCCAAAGCTTGCTTTGTTTATGGTGGCATCTGGAAAGGAACACAGTGCATTGCTGCCAAAAGGGAGGCTTGTCTCTGTGGGGTGGAGGACTCGTCATGTCCCACCAGTAGTTACTGCCCTGACTCTCCCTTCCTCTCCTCTTGGGTTCCTCTGCAGCAGTGCTTTAGCCTTAGCCTGGCGCTGGTTTGCTGGGGGCAGCAACAGTAAGTTTTCCATACCTGTCTGAAAAACCTGAATCTAGCTCTGTGGTTCTACAGAGCTGTTCACTTTAGTAAACTTGAAGTTATCGACACCTTTCGGTACTCCTCATTAGTGCCTAGAGTTTTTGATATGAAGGTAAGAAGAAACAGGTTAAAAGCTGAAATGTAGTTATACATCTAAAGACAAGTAAATGGAAGAATACACGGAGACAATGAGATGCTGCTGGTCACAGTGTATAATGTAGGCACCACTTTCAAATCCTGATTCCCCACCAGCTTTGGCTGCATTGCAGATTCTTTCTTGAGACCTCTCTAACACATCCCCATCATATGATCCCACTTGTTTTTTATTAACTCTACTGGCTAATGCTGTACTGGTAGCACATCCCATACAGCACCCTTGGCTTCATTGACAAGGTTTTCAACCTTTTGTCTTCTTTCACTAGCGCCAGAGTGATGTGTGTGTCCAGTAACGTCACCATCTGTCACCCATGCACTGTGTTTTTCAGACACATCACTTCCCACTACATCTGCTTTTTTGTGCTTGGGAGGGTCCTCTTCGATCTGCACAGTAAATTAATTTTTCTCTTTCAAATCCTTCCTTCAAGCACACCTTTGCCCAGAAACTGCAAAGAACTTGACAGTGACTTGGCTGATGACAACAATGCCAGGTATTCTGATTAATAGTGCTTCTTTATTCCCCCTGTCCCTCAGTTTGGTAGACTCCAGTGTGATCTCCTGCCTTGTACTTTAGCTGGGGGAGACTTTTCCTTTCACTATCGTTCCTGCTTTAACATATTCCAGAACAGGTCTGGGATACACAGATGCTAACTTACATGTGCAGTAAGAAATAATATCTACACTCTTGCACTATTTGTCCAGGAAATAAGCAAAAATGCATTGAGGAACTTCCTAGACTGAACTTGGCATTTGTAGCCTGCCCCACAAGCCGATGACGGCTGCACGTGTGCAGGTATTAGATGTGGACTGTTTGCCCAGCTGTAACAGCCACACAGTTGGCAAGCAGCAGCAGGAAGTCAGGCATGGTTAATGTTTAAGATACGTAATCTTCACAGTGCTGCTGCCAGGTGTCTTCTTTGGCTTCAATCTCCCTGTCTTCTCACCTATTCTTTTGTCTATCTCTTACTCAGGAAAAGGAAGTGGAGTGCAACGTGCTCTGCCCTTGTAACAGGCGTGGTGAGACTACAGGACGTGATGGAAATAATCAAGACAACCAACCCTTGCGTATTCTGTTATATTTACCTTTTTGGTAGCTATTCGAAGGTTTTCCCTAGTCACATGAGACATCTTTCTAGGTCCCTCAACAATAAAAGACTGATAGTAAGAGTCTCATAGATAACGTTTTCCTGTGGGTTACTTCCCGTCTTTTAGTGGGCTTGACAATTTGTTTATTATTGAATGCTTGCATGTCCTACCCTTGCAGGCCATACATTAACATTTAGTGAAGAAGCAGAGTACTTCACTGAGTCTTAGTGTGATGTCAGTTACGAGGCACAGCAGTAGGGACATCTTTATTTACAGATCATTAAAAAGAGGAGTTCTGCGGTGACAGAACAAGCAGAAAGACTTGTTTTTCTTGAGCATTTTCACAGTATTTGGTCAAGTGAAAACTATGCAGATGCCTGCTGGCTGAAAAATGAAAAGGAGAAGAAAGAGCAGAGGAACTACAGAGTTGGGGGAAAAGCAATTTGAGACGACGGACCACTGGACTGAGGCAGTGTGTATTGAGGGGAACATGCAGAGGAAAGATCCAAAACTGCCATTCTTTAAGTAGCAATTTCAGATGTAGAGCTTGAGAAAGACTGGCACACTCCCTATCCGTGGTCTTTGTGTGTCCACCGTATCTGGGTAGCTGGACATAATACTGTCAGAAGATTGAAGATGAAGAAACTCTGCTAACCAGTAAGGTCTGTGCAGCTCAGTTCACTCAAGAAGCAAATTTCATGGCACTTCCCCTCGGATTCAGAGGACGCTTTAATCTGGCTACTATAAACATGACCTAATGAAGGACCAGGGTGGAGCATGGGAAATATTGTCCTTTTAATTGTCTATTCTTTGGAGTAGCAATCTAGTTATGATATAACAGCCTCTGCTGTCTGTCTCCAGGCGAGTCATATAGCCTCTGAAAGGGTTCTGAGAAATGTTGCTTTCAGCTGGTGCTACATGCCCAAATTCCAGCTCTTATCTTGGTTTCAGTGTGTGTGCAGTGAGAGGGACCCGTAGTGGCAGCACTAGACAAGCTTTTCTCAGATCTCCTCAAGCCAAATCACTTCTCAGGGTATACCCAGGATTTTCTCAGGGTTGTATCGGCCTTCCTGCAGCATATCAATAGCACTTCTTGTAACAGCATAGGTGGGGCTTGAGGCCATTTGTGAATCCCCACGTAGTTTCACTGGGTCCCTCTTTTATCTGTTCGGTGTTGTCTTTATCCAGGTTTTTCTATCACGGCCTATGGACTGGGAGTCCCTTTCATCATTTCATTGGACATCTGAAGAGCCTGTATGTGGGGTATGTTGGCTGTCTCTGCCATCTGAAGGAACCCAGCGCCATTAGGTGGGACACGCCTCATTACCCTAGGCCTGTCACCCTCCCAGTGGGACATGCCTGGGACACATACTAAACTGGGTGTTCTCTGCCCTCCAGAGGAAACAGCCCACCCATACCAGTGGCTACGCTTTCAAGCTGGTTGGGGATACACGGCCTTCATTTTCTCCCTCAATAGTCAGCATAGACACGATTATTGCTGGTTGAATTTAGGATTTCTAAAATTCCCATTGTTAGCAAAAGTAAAGATTGATGTGGATGGGGGCTGGTCTTACTTCTGACATTCCAAAGACAAAGGAATACCACACATGACCGAGCCTTTTGTATACAGGTTTTGAACTAACTTCCTTAGAGCTGGCTTAATGTTAGCACTGAAAGAGAAGTGCGTCTTGGGCTCATCAGTGATGAAATGATCTCAGCTCATCGTTCTTCATAGCTTTTGTAACTTTGTTCCTCATAAACGTTGGGAACTGGACACATATTAGAAGAGCACCATAGAATCATAGAATCCTTTAGGTTGGAAGAGATCATCAAATCCAACCATTTTTAATGTCATTAAGATCATCAAGTCCAACCATTGAGCCAATAGGGGTCTAAAGTCCTCTTCTAAAACAGATCAGAATCTGTCAGGGCTGGAAGGGACCATAAAGGGGTGAAGGTGCATGGCACGCCTCAAGTCACAGGACTGGTTGGATGGAGATGAATTACACAGCAAGGAGAGCTGCACTGGTGTAATTTTCCTTTTATTTTCACCTGGACCACGTTACAGGGCTTTCCTTCAGCAAGCACACCGCGCTGGTTAATTAATTTAAGGGTATGCCCAGTTGTATTTTGCCCACAACCTTCAGCGTTCTGCTCTGCGGGTTGACAGACACGTTCAGAGACGCCGCACCACAACCTCCAGCTCACAGGATCTGCCACAGGCCCTAGATGATTTGCTAATTTATTCAGTGAATCATTTGGGATATGGGTTACGAGCCCCATTTTCTAAGGAAATGGGGCTTCCGCAATCGCACCGTTTTAAGTTTCCTGTGGCCTCTCTTGACCGCCGTGACCACTTCCAGCGAAGCTCGCGGCCCGGGGCGAAGGCGGGCTCAGGGCGCGCAGCCTCCCCTCGGGGTGACCCGGGGCCAGGAGGG
>NW_008630831.1:0-201 GCF_000691845.1 Merops nubicus | reverse complement strand
TTGTGTTTCCTCTCTGGTTGTGAAGAATGCACCACAAACAGATTCTAGAGGAAGCTGCTTGTTTCTCAGCCACCTCCTTGACTTTCTTGACATGGAGCCAGGAAGGAAACGGCTTCGCTGCTGGTGGCTCAGAGGAGCTCCCTGAGCTTGGCTGCTTTGCAAGGAGGAGGGGTTGCTCTCAGCTGCTCCAGGACAGTGAGT
>NW_008630830.1:0-437 GCF_000691845.1 Merops nubicus | reverse complement strand
CCAAAACCTCATTAATAGGCCCAAAACGGTCATTAAGATGCCCAAAAAAGTCATTAATAGGCCCAAAAACTTCATTAATAGGCCATAAAACCTCAATAATAGGCCTGAAAACCCATTAATTGACACAAGGTTCTCATTAATAGGCCCCAAAATCTTGTTAATAGATCTAAAAAGCTCATTAATAAGCTCAAAATGCTCCTTATCGATCCAAAAATCTTGTTAATAGACTCAAAGCCTCATTAATAGGCCCCAAACAATCATTAAGAGGCTGAAAAACACCATTAATAGGCCCAAAAGCTTCACTAATAGGCCCAGGAAGCTCATTAATGGGCCTAAAAACCTCATGGTCCTCAAAATCCTCATTATAGATCCAGAAATCTTGTTCTTTGAGTCAAAAGCTCATTACTAGTCCCCAAAACCTCATTAATAGGCCCAAA
>NW_008630829.1:7019-7464 GCF_000691845.1 Merops nubicus | reverse complement strand
AGTGTCGGGAACATGCTGGATTTTAATATCAGGACTTGATCATCCTGCCATTGAGTTCCAGAGGAGTTACTTTTGCTATAGGGCCGGATAGCATAAAGGCACTCCAAATACCATCTCCCTGAATTTGCCTTTGAGTTGTTGTTGTGTATAACATATGTTGTTTTATATGTAGTACTAAGTATTAGATCTCAATTGTTAATGATTTATATTGTAATGTGATATGTATATAATGTATATGTAGAGATGTTGTGTATATATATATGCTTTACCCAGAGAGGGGAGGGATTTGGTGTAAGGAAAGGGGGTCCAGACTTAAGCCCAGAAGATGAACATCATCATTGTTGTCTCAGAAGTCACAGGGTGAGATGTAACAGATGAGACTGTTCTCTTCTTTTTGCCTTCTGATCTGGCAATGACGGCCGCACCTGCCCCCCCCCCCGCCCCG
>NW_008630829.1:6445-6942 GCF_000691845.1 Merops nubicus | reverse complement strand
ATTTATAAAAGCCGCTGGCTGAGTGCAAATGCCTCTCCCTCTCTTTTGGAACTTCGTGGGACTAGTCCGGACAGGACTCTGAACTTCATGGGACTGCAGACGCGACCTGCTGAAGAGGAGCTGCGGACCAGCGGGTGAATGAGGGGGAGCCTTTCCGTCTCCCTCCCGCAGCTACATGCCACTGCTGCAAAGCGGCGAGGTGCTGTGTGCCCCCCGCCCCCTCCTTGCGGAGCCACATTCCCTTCTTGCTGGGTGCCTGCCATTGTGGAGCCCCGCACATCCGGTTCTTGCCCGCCTGAGCACAAGCTGCTTGCGGCACAGACAGCACCCCCCTGACACAACACAGAACCGGGTTTCACTGCCGCCCACCTGCCAGGGCTGCCCACGGCTGCTGCCTGCGTCCTGGGCTGAGGGGACTGGTGTATGCCTCGGCTCTCGGTGCGGAACAGCCCACCGCGAAACGGCCTGATGCCATTACTGGGGGCGCCGCTGACCAC
>NW_008630829.1:1664-6182 GCF_000691845.1 Merops nubicus | reverse complement strand
CCTTTCCCTTTGCGCAATTCCCCCCCCCCCGGGTTTTTCCTGTTGCAATATATGTATATATTTTTCCTTTCTTGAACCTTAGATTGTCATTTGTGTTATTTCTTAATAAATTAAGCAATTTGTTTAGTGATCTTTCATCTCGGTGGTATCTTGGGAGCGTGGGAAAGGGTGTTTTCGACCTACCCTTGGCAGACGGACACTACATCTTGTCTGCCGCCCCCCTACTGGAGGGGCAGATTATTGCAACGTCGCAAATCGGGGATTTCCTGTCTTCGGTTCGTGACAACAACAAATCACTTTTTGCTTGTCACACAGCTATATGTTCCCAGAGGATGCTTTTGCAGCCTTTGAAGGCTCTCACTTGTGATGGCTATAATGAAAATTATCTTTAAAGAAGATAATGATAGTTAAGTCCAGATATTGATGATGCTCTGATGAAGCACTTAGATATTGTTTTGGTATGTTTCCAACTTTATATGAGAAGTAGTGTTCCAGGGCTAGTCAATCATCAGTAAAACTGGCATTTCTATTCTGAGTTCTCAGTTTCAGTGACAAAGTTTAAAGGAAGGTTCAATCTACCCTACATCTCACAGTACAGGGCACATTTCTCAGAAAGACAATCACAAGTCTGGCATCCTTCATTGTTTGACAAATTTTTATTTAGCATGGTATTCCAAAGATATGGATAGTAGCATATCCATAATATCCATCAAAACATGGTAAGAGAAGTGGCTAGCTGGTCTAACCTCTCCTATCCAAAGAAGTTATTTAGGAGTGTTTGAGTTCCATCCATGACAGAGAAACCATTTTAGTCATAATCTATCTTTCCTATTTCCAATAGTCTGGCTTACATTTTCTACAGCTCAGCACAATGGCTACGGTAAATTTTAGTTATGAGTGCCACAGGTTCTCTGTGAATTGTGTAGGAAGTGTATAGGTATAAGATGCAAGTTTTAGACCATAGGTAGAGAAACCATATACAACTTTTTCTAGTATAAATTAGTAAATATACTTGTAACTCCTTTGAAGAGGATGAATAATTAATTCTTATTTTGTGATGTTGTTATTAATGTTGAAATTGTCAACATTAAAAAAAATCTTACATACAAATGAGTTCTTGAGTTACTTATGTTCCTGAATGCTTTTTTAATAACAACAACTCTGTAAAGTTACTAGCATAGTATTACTATTTTATGTTGTACAGAAGGATAGTACATTTTTATGTAGTTTCCATAACAACCAGAGTATAAGGTAATATGAAATAATTTACATTTCACTGCAGTCTACATTATGGGTGCCTAACACTGCATCAAAGAACAGATACAAGAAAAACACTTTCATATTTTATTATTTTACTTACTAAATGAACTGCATAGTCATAAAGAAGTTTTATTTCTTTGAAGTGACAGGTTTAAGAAATAAATAGCTGCCTATTTAATCTAAGTTGCTTTTAGGAAATGTAAGTATATAAATATCTGCCATCAGGTGCACCCAGTCTGCCACCATGTCAGCAGAGCAGAGCATCATGGACATACAGCAAGCAAATTTTAAGTTGTAATTTTTTCTCTAGTGCATTGGTATTGATTTTTTTAGCAACCTTAGTCATTTTGCTTCTCAATGTTTTTGAACAACTCTTTTTGAAAAACTGTTTCATAGTATTGTTTGTATTGCATACTGGAACATGTACAACTTGTATTTGATAGAAAAGGGTTTGTGTCTTGACCTCAGGTGAAACCAATTATCTTCAGCCACCTATTCACAAGCTGGTTATATTTTATTAAAATATCCCACTTTTTTTCTACAACAGAGAGAAATTCTTTCAGATTTATTTATTTATTTATGTATTATGAATTGCAGTATCTCTTAAATGTGTCTATTTTGTTTTAATCCACATTATTTTCTTCCTTCTATTATATTCTTACAACTGATTTGGTCTTTGAACCTGTACAAACATGTTTCATTTTCAGAACTGAAACAAGTCTTTCCCGCTGTGTTATAATCAAAAGTAAAAAAAAAAATAAATAAATAACAAAGAATTGCTTTGCAAGATAATTTCATTGTGTTAGTGAATGTAAAGAAAGTAATTGTTCTACTTTCAGTCTGACATTTCTGCTCATAGTGTTTATAATGGGCTTTCAACAATAATATTTACTACAAGGCCAGCCATGGACCTATTGTTAACTGTACCAAGACCAGTTCAGTTTGACTTTGCTATCCAGACTTCTAACTGGCACATGACCTTACTGAAGACTTTTATAATTGTCAAAATTGTCACTCTACATTTTTAGTGTAACATAAACAAAAAAAGTTGCTGTTGTGCGTAGTTGCACTATGGTAGTGCTGATGAAGTTAAACTCTTCCTACTGATCAATACTAGGATTTCTTTTATTTGTATGAAAATTCATACCAAAAGTAGAAAGAACAATAGTGCTTGCTACATTAGACCTTCCTAGTGTGTTGGCTCCAGCCTTTCTGGGATGCCTGTTATTCACAAATAAGCAGATGAATTACCAGCTGTGGGCGAAGAGGGAAAGGGAACCTTCCTTGTTCCCATGTGTCTCCAAGTGGTTATTCAAGAATAATAAACAGTTCCAATATAGTTCTTTATTATTACTTTCTTACTATAATCAAAGGAAAAAATTAAAAAGCTAAATTTTCATTTTCTCATGTTTAAAAAAAAATTTAAAAAAATAAATAATTGGTGGCGAGGCAAAAGAAAAGACAAAGGGTATATTTAAGACTAACTTAATTTTTGAAGTAGTACTTCTATAACTGCTCTACAATGACCAAGAGGAAACAGATAAAAATAGAAGTATAGGAAATAATTTGGTTTTTTCACAATGGTACGTTCTCTCCACATCACAGACAGCTGCCATGACATTAAAAAGATTGATGAGTTAATAAAGATTTTTCTATTTACCATCTTTGTCACTGATTCTCAGAACACTTTACAAAACCAAGCTGACTCCAACTTGTCACCTTTGAATTTGACACTGACTTTTACATACGTTAGCAACAGGCAGACCTTACACTGACAGGCAATCTCCACACTGGTAGCTGTGTGTCATGGTTTAGACCCAGCTGGGAGCTGGGCACCAGGTGGCTGCCTGATCACCCCCATCCCCTCCACCCCCATGCCCCCAAACAGGAAGGAGAAGAGGCAGAAAAAAGCCCCGTGGGTTGAGATAAGGAGAATTTAGTACAACAATGCAAAAGGAGCAATAAACAAAGGTAATAACAAGAGCAGTAATGAAACAATATATAAAGCAAGTGATATAAAGCACAGACAATGTTATCTCCAAACAGAACAGTGGTGTCACCCTGGACCTCCCCCCGAAAACACAGCTAGCCTGGCCTACCCTCTACCCTTATGTAGCAGGCATGATGTTAGTACGGTATTGAACAACCTACTGGCTGCCTCTGTTGCCTATCCTGATGTCACCTTGTTGCATGAAGGGAAGAGGGTAGATTGCGGGGGACCCGGGCCGCGTTCAGCAGCAGCCGTGGGAGGCACGCACAGCACGGGTTGGTCACACCCCACAGACAGGTCCTTTGTGATTGCCGGCGATAAACACACTAAGCTGCAGGCTAGCTTCAGAGCTCTAAAAGGCATTTGCATTTACAATGATGATAATCTCCCGCGGAAATCACTCGGAGGAGCCGAGGCAGCAAATCTTCCCAAGAAGCACGTTCAGCAGCAGCCGTGGGAGGCACGCACAGCACGGGTTGGTCACACCCCACAGACAGGTCCTTTGTGATTGCCGGCGATAAACACACTAAGCTGCAGGCTAGCTTCAGAGCTCTAAAAGGCATTTGCATTTACAATGATGATAATCTCCCGCGGAAATCACTCGGAGGAGCCGAGGCAGCAAATCTTCCCAAGAAGCAGCACTGGGGTGGGCGAGGAGAACAGACCCGCCGGTCAGTCCCTACAACTTGGTGCCGAATTCTCGTCCCACCACCTGGGTCCCAAAAGAAGTGATATTTATACCTTTTTTCCTTACTGATGTTTGAAGTGTGGGGATGGGGCAGTGGGCAGACAATTATTCATTGTAATTAGCCCAAAACACCCTTATCTGCACCTGCAGGGAGTAAACTGTTGTGAGCTAGGTAAGAGAATAGGGTAAGCAGCTTTCATTTCATTCCACATTCCCTATCAGGGCCTCAAGGACACAGACCACCTGTTGTGGTTTGAGGCTTGGAATGGGGGCGTGACCTTCCAGCAACTGGGAGGACCCCGGGTGGGGGTGAAACCATTGTATTCCCTCCCCTTCCCACACACACTCTGATAAGAGGCAGGGAGTGGTTTCTTATTTCACTCCTGCCTTGGAGCTCAGAGAGGAAAGTTCTCCTTTCACTCCGTGGGACCCTGGAACCATTTCTGAGGGGTTTGTATATTTTATCTTTTGTATTAATCCCCTAATCTTTATATATCTGTTCCTTGTTGAACAATATACTTCATTTTTTTTTTTCCCAAGTGTCTCTCTCTCTCTCTCGGGGCGGGGGGGGTGGGGGGGG